>NW_028261383.1:177304678-177482178 GCF_051295495.1 Thamnophis sirtalis
ATGTTACTTAAGGATTATGAGAGAAAAGTTATGGTGGAGAAGGCAGGGTAAGACATAAAAAGTTGGACCACAGATGTGGACCACTAAACAACTTAAAAAACTACCTAGTAAAAAGAAAAGTCAACCAAAAGAGCAACATGCAAACAAAAGCAAATAAAACACCCCTAGGAGCAAAACAAATGGAAATTTTATTTGTGCGTATTGTTTAATGGACTGCTAAATTGGCAAAACGGACTGCTAAATTGGCCACGCCCACCCAGTCACATGATTACCTAACCACGCCTACCCAATCGCATGACCACCTAGCCATGCCCATCCGCCCGGTCTGACCCCCCCCCCCCCAAAAAAAAAAAAAAACAGTCTGAGGGACTGGGAATTGGCCCCAGTTTAAAAAGTTTGAAGACCCCTGCAATAGAATATAATCCAACTAATCTCTTTAAACTAGCGGATTCTAACAAACTCAGAGAAAGCCTAAGCAAATTTTCATGAATAAAAATCCTAAAGGGGAAAACAAGAAATGTGGGAAACATTGAAAAATATGATCATAAAAGCCCAGTCCAGCACAATACCACTGGGAAAGAAAAACAAATCCAAGAAGAAACCAGCATGGTTGCACAACCATCTCTCTGATGAAAAGAAAAAGGATAAGTATAAAAAATGGAAAGAGGAAGACGTAACAAAGGCTGAATATCACCAGGTAGCCTAATCTGCAGACATGAAGTCAGGAAAGCAAAGGCTCAGAATGAACAAAGACTTGCAACAAAAGTCAAAGATAATAAAATTTCTTTCAACATATAAATAACAGGATAAAAAGTCAATGAAACAATCAGTCCATTAAACAAGATGACAGGCAGTAGAGAGATTGCACAGCTGCTTAATGCTTTGCATCAGTTTTCACACAAAAAGATTTTAGCCCAAAAACAATCGTGAAAGACACTAAAAATAAAAATAAGCATGAAAATAGTAAGAAAACTTTCTTTCTGACCTTAATGAATATAAATCACCAGCATATGAGGGATTACATCCCAGAGTTCTGAAGGAGCTGGTAGATGTTATCTCAGAACCATTGTATCATACCTTTAAAAAACCTTGGAGCACCACCAGGCAGGATAAGAAACAATGGATGGAAACTAATGAAGGAGAGAAGCAACTTGGATTTAAGGAGAAACTTCATAACAATAAAGACAATTAACCAGTGGAACAGCTTGCCTTCAGAAGCTATAGATGCTTCATCAGTGGAGGATTTTAAGAAAAGACTGGACAGTCACTTGTCTGAAAGTCTCCATCTTGAGCAGGGTGCTGGATTAGAAAATGACCAAGGTCTCTTCCACCTCTATTCTGATTGACTGAAGTACATATCTTCTGTGCTCAAGTATTTTTTACATGGTAACTAGTTCTTATTTAACAACCACAATTTGGACTGGGACCAGGAACTAAATAAGTGGAAGATTTCACGATCAAGGCTGTGCTTATGATTTTATTTCAGTTTTTCTTCCCCTCCCCAGTGCCTTGCCTTTCAAAGGCTCACCCAGGCAGTGGGATAATTAGCAGGAAGAGAATTAATCTTTATTTACCTTCACTGTCAAAGTAGGATTGATAAGAGAGGAAACAGGCACTCAATGGGGATACACATTGAAAGAAACACAGTGACATTTTACCATGAAACAGATTTCCTGAAAGCTATTTGCTAATTTTTTAATGTCATTTCTTTGGCATGTAATTAATATTCATTTATACACTATACAATCTACAATCACAGTTGGGACCAAAATTTCTATTGCCAACAATGTGATTTTTAAGCAGGATGTGCCTGATTTTACAACATTTTTTGCCATGGTTGTTAAGTTGTTAACTGAAGTTAAGTGAATTGTGGTGGTTAAACTTTTCCCATTGACTTTTGGAAGCTGTCTGGGAAGCTCACAAATGGGATGACATGGTCCCAGGATGCTACAACTATCATAAATATATGCTTGTTGCCAAAGATCCTAAACAGCTGGCGAGCAGAGACTCACATCTGCTCCCTACGGCAGGACAAGCGGCCAGTGGCAGAGGACATCCAAGATTTTCATAGTCTGCTGGTTCACCTGGGAGATCGACCTGAGTGTATACCGGTCTACCAGTTCAGGGAGGGGTTGAACAAGAAGCTGTAACACAGTTACCTCAACCTTCGAGTGTAATACCGGTTAGCCACAAATGTGGAGCTTGACCTGATGGAGTGCTGGGAACATGCGGCACATGAGAACCGGCCCCGCTGAATGACTGAGAGACACTTGGTGCCCTGTGGAGGAAAAGGGGGTGCACCCCCCCCCCCTGCCACAGGGGAGAAGCCCCACTGGAGCCCAGGAGTGTGTTTCTGATGTGGGAAGGAGGGTCACCAAGCGGCCAATTGCCTCGTGCTGTGGCCAGCATCTTGCATAGCCAGCCCAGCCAAAGGCAAGGAAACCACCTGCAAAGCTGAAAGAGGAAATATGGGTGGCACAGGAGGGCCTGGGGGTCCCTCCCTCATCCAGTGAAGGGAGGAGAACTTCGACCCACAGTCAGCCCAGCTTGGGCTTCTGTGAAAGCGATAGCAAAGGGGAAGACGGCCCAATGACAAATGCCACCATCGTCCGTATGGAGATCTTGATGCCCTCGGGAGTAAGGGGGGGGGGGTCCTCACAGCCTTATTGGGCTTGGGGTGCACTTGGTACCTAATTAGCCTTGGTACCTACTCTTTGGGGACGGTTTGTCAGCCAGTTATGATAATTTGGTTTGTTTCATTTCAAGTGTTTATTAGCAAGGGTTGGTTAACTCGTTCTTTTTTCCCGCAGCAAATATGAAGATGAAGAGGAAGAAGAGATAACGGTTAAAAAGCCACCGGTGAGTCTGGAAGGGGTCTGCATTTGAAGTCTGAATCCTCTCATAAACTCTTCTAGCAATATGTAAAGTTTCCGGGTGAATCTTCTTTTTCCCTGTCTTCTTTTCCCAGACTTATATAGAAGAACAGAAGGAGCTGAAGGAGGGGTAAGGCAAGAGTTCATTGTAGTTATTAGCTACCTGAAAGCTAGGAACTCGGTGGAAACAACTTGGGTGGTTGAAAATCTTCATGCTGTTTGCTCAGTATGGGTACATATCCTCCAAATGGTAAGCGTCTATAAAAAAGAGGTGTGATTTGGGAGTAAATCATCTTGGAACTCTGTTCCTAGATAGGCAGTGGTGGGTTTCCAGTTTTTTTACTACTGATTCGCTTGTGCGCATGCGCAGAAGCATCCAGACAGGTGGGTGGAGCCTCCTGCCACCGCCACTGCCGGTTTTCCCGACCTGGGCTAAACTGGGAGAAACCCACCTCTGGCGTTGCGGGAGTAAGGTATAATTTTTTCATATTTGCTTAGTGCACTTTCTATATGCTCATTAAACTGTCCATCTTTTATTACATACCTCTTAAGATTGAGTAATTATGGATTCTGGAGTTTATTTCAGTTCCACTTTTTATTTTTCTGCAGCTGTGTTTGTCATAAGCAAAGAATGTTTGGTGGCAACTGAAGTATTTAAGTGCTGGGGTTGTTTGGAGCAGAGAATTTCTTTTTGGTTCGATTTGAACATTCCATTGAACCAAAATGTAATTTGCCTGGTTTTGTTTCTCTCAACCCAGTTCTCATTAAAAAAATTATAGTTCTGGATTAGTGGTTTAATGAACTCAGTTACTTAATTGATAAGCCACGGGTAAAAGTATTGCAATTTACTAATTGAATCTAATGTAGTTGTAAATGTTTGTGATCATGTGCTGTGTTGTGGTATTAATTTTTAACCTCAAAAAACACTTTATGTTATATTACACCTACCTTTCTTTTGGATGCAGCTTCCGAAAATTTGTGCTAGAAAGTGATGAAGAAGAAGGTGATAATTCTTCAGCTCTACTTCAGAAACGGGTTAAAAGTAAGGAAGAGAAAGTATGTGTCTATATGAGGTGGTATTATTTAGGTCTTCCTTTTGCTCATCTAAGCAGGGTACTCTTCTGGAACTCAGCTACTTAGTTTCTGAGGGGGAAAGATGGGAAATACATTTTTTTTTCCATTTAGTTCTCAAAAAAAACGGCCCATTTTCAAGAAAAACGGGCTGTTTTTTTGCTCGTTTTTGCCCCCCCACGAGCACTCTGCAAGTCCCCCCCCCAGATTATTCATGCCTTTAAAAAAAAAACGGGCCCGTTTTGGGGAGGTTTGCAGAGTGCAAAAACTTTTCCCCCCTTTCGGAAAGCTGTTTAGTTAGAGGAATTGATGAGAATTACATTGGTCCAGCGCTGTGCCAGCAGAAACAAAGTTTTAGGTGCTACAGGATGTCAATGATTTCCTTCTCCAGCACATGGATAAATACACCTGGAAACATCTACCTACCTAGCTACTCTCTCTCCCTCTCTCCCCCCGTACCTATCTACTGTATTTCTCTATTTCTCTCTCTCTATCCCTCTACCAACCAACCAACCAACCAACCAACCTTCTCTCTCCCTCCCTCCCTCCCTATCTACTGTTTTTCTCTCTATCTCTATTTCTCTCTCTATCCCTCTACCTACTTATCTACACACACTCTCTCTCCCTACCTACGTACTATATTTCGCTCTCTCTCTCCCCCTCTACCTATCTACTGTATTTCTCTCTTTCTCTCCCTCTATCCCCCTACCTACCTACCTACCTACCTACTGTATTTCTCTCTCTTTCTCTCCCTCTCTATCCCTTTATCTATCTACCTACTTTTTTTTAAAAAAAATTGCCTCTTCAAAACTTGGGTGCGTCTTATACTCCGAAAAATATGGTAATTCTATCTTTCCTGGATTTAAAACCGCATTTAAAAATATCAAGTTGTATTGCTGAAAATCATTGAGTTGGAAGAATCTGGAGCCATTTGCTGGAGGGAAGAACGAAGAAAGTAAAGTGTTTAAGGAGGGTTTGAATTTGTGGCTGTGGTGGAAAAGAAGAATGCCATCCAGTTTTGTCAACTGCCAATTAAAATTAATGACAAATGGCAGATATGACATCATGAGGCAAAGGATAATTTGCTTCCTAAAATACACAGCCATTCTAAACTTTATTATCACACAAAACTCTTTTAAGATAGCCCAGGTATTACTTAGGTTTTGAAAACTTGGATTATAATGGAGAAAGAAACTCAATTTTTCAGTAGCCAAATATATATATTGGTATTTTTAAGGGCAAAATAAAAGTACAAATATTTTGACTGAAAATAACCTAACTCAAGGATGAATTTGATGTAAATGTAAATAAAAATCACCAGAACATGATGCTGGAATTCTAAAGGGGTGTTAGTGTTGTCAGTTTAACACTTAATCTCTTTCTTCCCCAGGAACATGAGGAAGCAGACTATATCAGCTGGTTGAAAGGTCGAAAGAAGCTAGAAGCAGAGAATGAACTTCAAGATCTGGTTAGTAAAGGGCTGGGGACAATTGATGTGGATAACTGTACAAATGGGTTGGAATAGCTGGAAGTTATTTTGGTTTAGCATATAATTGATTCTTGGTATTTAATAGGCCCTATAAATCCAGATAACAATTATTCATCTGACTTGGATTATTCTCTGAAAATAATCTATTTACTGATCTAGAACTTCCATTTGAGAGTACTAAGTAAGGAAGAAGGACAGACTTTATTCTTCACCCTTTGAGTGGTTTCTTTTATTGATCTTCCTCTGACTAATTTTAATGGCAATTTGCTGCAATAAAATGACGGAAGGAAAAAGGTTCATTAGGAAGGTGACATATCAGAAAACCAAAAACTTGAAAGATCTTGTTGGTGTTCTTTGTGTCTCATCATAGTTTGTCCACCACCTTCCACGGTTTTAGGATAAAATGGTCATAAAAAAGTTCTGTAGATCATCCCTGAGTAAAGAAAGTGGGCTGGCAGTTATCTTTCAATTTAATGGTGATTTTTGTTCACATTTTCATTCTTAGTAATATGTTTTGGATTTTCAGTAATATGTTGTGTATTTCTAATTATCTCCACAGATACCACTGAAAACATACTGGAATGATCCAAAACTGGATGAAGGAGAGCAGTTTCTGAGAGATTATATCTTAAACCAAGGTTATAAGGAAGGAAGCAGTGAGGAGGAGGAGGAAGAGGAGCATCAACCGAAAGGGTCAATACTTTTTAAGCTTTTGACTTTTTTCTTCCCCTTCAAAATTGGAGAGTGAGCTAATAGGAAAGGGATCCCCTGATTTCTCACAATCTACTAATAATGTATTACACAGATCTATATTCAAATTTATGTATAAAAACTTTGAGGTTATCACTTCCGTATCCTGAAAATAGGGCCATGCCACATTTTTCGGGTGGGCAAAAATATAAGCCCTCCCCTGAAAATAAGCCCCCTGGACAAACTCCTCCCCCCACAGCCAGGCACAGTGCCACTCACCGACCTAGCGGTATCCCGAAGGCGCCAAGCTGTGGAAACCGTGTGTGTGCTCATGTTGCTTGGCGTCTTTGGGATACCGCTAAGTGGGTGAATGGCGCTGTGCCCAATTGGAGAGGGGGGTTGCTGGGCATCTGCTCTCTTCCGAGCAGGCTCCCGAAGAGCCAGGCACAGCTGTATTGCGCTGTCACAGCAGCGCAACACAGCAGCCATGAAGTGACCACACTCACGAGCAGTCACCCGGCAAACCCCCTTTCTAGCCAGGCATAGCACCATTCACTGACCTACGGGTATCGCAAAGCCGCGTGAGTGCCTGTTCTCTGCCCCCCGGCTCCCGCGGCTTGGTGTCTTTGGAATATCCCTAGGTCAGTGAATGGGGCTTTGCATGGCTGGAGAGGGGGGTTCCGCAAGCGGCTTTTCCACTCCCACTCGCATGCCTCCCAACCTCACGATGCCCTTGCCCAACTCTCCCTGCAGAGCCAGGGCACCTCCGCTGCTGCCGCCACCATCCCAGCATGGCTTTTTCTGTGCCTTCCAAACCACGGAGGTAGAATGCCAAGTCTTCCGGCAGTGGCCGCTCTGGGAGTACGCTCTATGGTTGTACTCTCTGGGAATACGCTCTGCCAGCAGCCGGCCCACAACCATAGAGCATATTCCCAGAGCAGCCACTGCCAGAAGCCGCTTGTACAACCCCCCTCTCCAGCCCTGCAGAGCCCCATTCACTGACCTAGGGGCATTCTGAAGGCGCCAAGCTGTGGGAGCCAGGGGGCGGTGAACAGGCGTTCACACAGCTTGGCGATACCCGTAGGTCAGTGAACGGTGCTGTGCCTGGCTGGAAAGGGGGTTTGCCGGGTGACTGCTCGAGAGCGTGATTTATTTAGAAACGGTTTATAAATAATTTAGCTACAATTTAGACGTAACTCCAGTGGAGATAGGACCTATTTTTGAAATAATGCTGCTCCTGAGAATTCCGGAAGTGTTATGTAATGGGCTGGGGCAGAAAGAGGAATATTGGATTATTGAAAATATTTCAGCTGTGTTTGATCACGTCAGTTTCTTAAACTTTTTGCTCCCAGGACCCCTTCCCTCTTTTAAAAATTAATGAGGACCATGAAAAAGTTTTCATTTGTATGGATTATATTTATTAACGTTAAACATTAAAATTGATGCATTTATAAAATATTTGTTTATTGAATAACAATATTAAGTTCATTAGATATTAACATAAATACTTTTCATGAAAATTCCCAATATTTTTAACAAATTAAGTTTACATTGTTTTAAAGTTTTGCAAATATCTTTAATATGCGGCATTTTGATTTCATGGACCCTTAAGAGAGTCTTGGGACCTCCAGTGATCCTAGCATCATGCTTTAAGAATCACCGAGTTACTTAATGCTGTGTCCGATATGTGCTGCCTCCCCATAGGCTACCTGGGATCCAGCTGGCTGTTTCAGACTCATCAGATGAGGGTGAATTCTTCTTAAAGAAGCAAGAGGATTTTGAGCGCAAGTACAACTTTCGTTTTGAGGAACCTGAAGCACAACAGGTAAGTGTGGTGGAAGTGTGGTAGAAAGCTGAATGGGAAAATTCTCAGTTCCAAAAATGTTGGGTAAAAGCCCCTTTCTCTTTTCACTCTCATTTCCTCCCTAACAGGTAAAAACATATCCCCGCATTATTGCAACATCTGTCCGTCGAAAGGATGAGCACCGCAAAGAGAAGCGCCAAAAAACACAGGAGCGCAAGATAAAAGTGAGTGGCATGGAACCTGGCCTAAATCTTGATCTAATGTACCTCATTAATTAATGTACCTCCTTTATCTCTTAATTAACACTCTCTTTCCTAGTTCATGGACTTTGATGGTTTAAATAATTTGTCTAAAAGGAAAGGGAACAGAAGCAGCAGGAGCTGAAGCACCTGAAGAACCTGAAACGCCAGGAGATCCTGGAACGGCTAGAGAAGCTGCATAAGATCACTGGTAGAGCAGGCAACAGTTTTCAAGAAAGTGACCTGGAAGGAGACTTTGATCCCCACCTGCACGACCAACTCATGGAGGTGAGTCTTCTTTCGCTTAGACAGGCTGCTCGAGGGTAAACCTGATCCCTAATTTCCAAGTTTAAGAGTCTTGATTGTGTGGAACTGGGGCTGTGGTGGAAAAGCAACCAGCTTAAACTCACCTGGGGAGTTTATGGCACTAGTGAAATTTAATGGTGGAACTGCTCAAAATTCAGGGTTTTTTTCCTTTGCTCTTCGCATTACAAGACAAGTCCTTGCTTGCCTAAGAACTTGATTACTGTAAATCTAGATTTGGCTTTGTGTACAGCTGGCTGATTGACCATTTTGGGAGAATGTAGCAACTGAATGCATGAACTAGAAATGCCTGGGAAAAGTACCTAAACTAGCCTGGTTTGTTCTGTCTTTTAAATGGCCACAAACTGCCAGCAAAAGAGGCGTTTGATCACAAGGCAAGGAATGTTTCTCCTTTTGCATTTGAGCTTCCAAGAAGGGACAGGAAAGACCAAGACAAGGAAAGGGGGGATGTTCTGCCTTGAGTGTCTTAGGATTGCTGGGGACATGCAGTTAACTCCATGCTTAGCAATCTTATTTAGATCAAGTTTATTATGCGATATTATTAATAGCAAAATTTACAGTTCAGTGTTAAGATACTTCTGAGTTTCCATAATCTGTCCCATTACGTGGTGTAAAAAGATGATGATTTTGCTCCCATGTTGAGAGTGGAGGCACACACACGTTGCTTCCCAGCCAAATATTTAGCTGTTAAAGGCATTGTCCTTAAAGTCTGCTAAAACTAAGGAGTAGCAGCTCAGAAATGTTCCAGCATCTTCACTAGAAAGCAGACAGTTTTCTTACTGCATTGATCAGAGTAAAACATCTGTTGTTTATAATTCAAAATGACCTACTATTTAATATGAATATCCTAGTAAATTTGGAAGGGCTTGGTTGCTCACTTATCATTGTCCTTGTTACTCTCACCATTTGTATTTTTAAAACATCTGCCTTCAAATAATTGCCCTAATTGATATAAAAAAAGGTGAACAGGATTACATTTGGTTATTTTGTGGATGGGAAATGATGAAGAGATACCAGAAATGTAGACTAGGCTGGAAAGCTGTAAAAACATCCTGAAAGAATGCAGACCTCTTCCATTTAATCATCAAAAAAATTATATGTCCATAAAATCATTGCAACTCAAACGTGACTTTTTTTTAATAAACTTTTTTATTTTTTCATTTTCATAACATATAATCATATGTGTACTATTACATAGCCAACACATATTGTATTATTAAATGTTTACATCAATTCATCTTACCAACAACTCCCAAAAGCTAATTTTTGGCTCTTCTGTTCTCCATACACCATATTTATATCTTATCCATCACTTTCTTCTCCCTCTCTCTCCTCCCTCCCTACCTTTCTTCCCTCTGTCATCCTTCCCTTCTCAACTTCCCCTTCCTCTCTCCTTCTCCTCCCTCCCCTTACCACTCCTCATTTCTCTCCTCCTCTTCCTCCCTTGCCCTCTCTCCTATCCCTCTCTTCTTCCCTTACCTCTCTCCTCTGCTTCCCACTCTTCATCTCATTTACTTGGTGTATTTCAGCTTCTGAGAGAGTTCCATTTTATTTTGATGGTATTTATAATTCCTTTTCCTATACATATTTAATTTTAATTTTCTCCTTTTTAATAAAAAAGCAATATAACAGAAAAGTATACATATATAGTCATTGTGCTTTAAACACATACACACACACACGCACACACACACACCCCAGCCTAATTTTGGTCGAGATGTAGACCTGGTTACCATTCCCCGCTATTCTCATCATTATCTTTATGTAATTATACATCCTTACATGCCCCCAATTTGTGATTCTGTCTTTTTATCTCAATAGTTTCCCATTGTAGGTATATTCCTGTTCCCTCTCCATTTTTCCATCTCTTGGGTTAGATTACCCTTAATTGTCTCTAGATGGCAATCCTCGCTGTTCAGTGTTCATTACAATTCCCTTAATCTATTATATAGAATAACAAGCAGTAAACATCTCACTTTGTTCATCATCTTAAAGGTTCTATTTACGTCCATGTTTCATATATTTTGACCCATGCTTAGCTGTCCTTCTATTGTCATATTCAAACAATTTGCAACTCAATTTAATTATCATGTATAAAAGTGGATCACAAACCTCTGCTTTACATCCTCCCCATATCAGTTTCATATTCATCCATATTCCATATATATTAACCTTTATTTAGCTATCTTTCCATTATCATATTCAACCAGTTAGCAACTCCATTTTATTGCCCTTTTTAGGAATAAAGCCCTTATCTTAACTTTATATTTTCCCATATAATAGTTTCTAGTTATCTGATTTTTTCCTAGTAAGTCTTTTGTCCCACTTCTCTGTTCCTGTCCTCTCCCTTTTCTTTATTTTGACACATCCACTCTCTTCAATTTTCCCCAGGTCACCATCAAGAGGATATTTCTCTTTGTTGGGGCATAATCTCCTACTTCAATTTTCCTTATGCCACTAACAACCCCCCAAACCACTTTTGCCTGCTTTTTGTTTCCTTTTGTTGGGACACCTCCCCTTTTTACAATTTTCCCTACACCACTGCCAGGACCAATGGAGTTTTTGGTCTTTTTATTTCCCTCCATTTCTACCCCTTCATTGTCTTGCCCCTCTTCTTCTTTGGATTCTTCTTTAGATATCTGCTTCTATGGATTCAGAATTCTATTTAGGCTTGATATTAATGATTTATGCATATTTTTTATAATTTCACATGGTTCTTCAAATTCCCAGTTTTCCATGATGTCCAGTTCCAAAGTTACAGTTAGTTATACAGTTCTTATTTCAGAGTTCTGTTCCACCTTAAATTTATCTACTTCAGTTGCTGTGGGGAAGAACGATGGGAGACTCTCATTAGGTACAAAGGCCTTAATTATTTAAGTATTTTTACTTGGTAATAAGAGTAAAGAAGTAAAGAAGGTAAAGAGAAAATAAGGACAAAGGAAAATAAATGCAGTTTATTTTTGCCAGTTTAATATACTAGCATGTTAATATTTTTATAAAATTTGTGGCTTCCCGATTACATTAAAATCTCAAATTCTTGGCAAACTGGTTGCATTTGAGCTTCTGTTGCAAAGGTAAACAATTGCAACATCCACACAGTTGCAGATCATGTCTGTCTCGAGGGAGAAGTTTGTCACAGAGAGCTGGCACTGTATCCACAAAACAGTTTTAATCAGCTATACATTTTTGTTTAAAAAGATCAAATGGGGAGGGAAAATGTGGCTTCAGGAATTCTAAAGATTTATTTCTTCCAGGACAAACAAATCTTGAATGTTATCTTTTCCTTATCTAGAATTATTTTGGGGATGTGTACTATGAAGTTGGTGAGGAAGAGAAACCACAATTTGAAACTGAAGAAGAAATTGACGGTATGTTGGGACATCTTGGAGCAAGGGAAAGTTGCTATTCATGTGGGGGAAAAAACAGGTATTTTGGGAATTCATATAAGGAGTGTCATGGTTCTGACCAATATTTCAATTAAACATGAATCTCAAGCCGAGGTTCAAAATAAGTTATTTATTAGGCTCTGATCCTGTTTCCCCCTCCTTTTAAGGTGTGTCATCAGTCACATTCCCCAATGAAGCAATTTTGGGGGGTTTTAGAAGTCACTCCCTCCAGTGCTGTGGATCTCTCTGGAGATGGCCTTGATTGATGATTTTTGCTAGCTGAAATATGCTTTGTTTTAACTGAGATGCAAACTCCTTGATACAGCTGCGAGGCCCGATTCCTCATCCCCCTGCCTATTGCAACTTGGGAGCAGGTTAGGGAAGCTTTGGGAGTTGACAAGGAGTTTCTAATCAACTCCTGGAGGACAGACTCCTGGGGGAAAAATGATAATTTTTAAAAGGGACTATCACAAAATTAAAGATATGACAACATTTCTGTGCATGGAAGAGCTGAATGGATTCTCCATGCCTGAGATGACACATACATGGAACCTTGGTGGTGCAGTAGTTAGAATGCAGTATTGCAGGATAGCTCTGCCCATAGACAGGAGTGCGATCTTGACCAGCTCAAGATTAAATAACATTTAAAATGTAGTATTTTTTATCCAGATTCTATGCCAGTCTGCAAGTATGCAGGGAGTACAGGAAGAGGGGAAGCCCAATGAACTCTGTAGTGTTTCAAGTGTCTCCTCGTGGGCTAAATGAACTTCAAGAAGCAATCAGGGCTACAGAATCATTGCTTTAAAACACTTTCTCTCCCCCCCCCTTTTTTTTTAACCCCAAATCCAGGTGAATGGAATTGGGACAAGTGGATTGGAAGGGATGAAGGGATGTGGCAGCAGGAGGAAGATCACCAGCCACACTGCGAGGACCCTGACTTTGTGGTAGGTTGACTTCTGAACGATTCTAGCTGTGTATGGCAGAGGAAGGGAAACGGTTGTCTTCTGGCCCCTTTGCGGTACAGCCAGAGCCGCTTAGGGCCAGCAGGTAATGCCAGAGATTTGGAAGACAAACATTAAATCTAAGGACAGCCAGGCTACGGGCAGCTTTATTTATTTATTGAGCGTACGGCCTGTGTTAGCCAGGGATCACCGAGGGCTCGCTGCCTCTCTGGAAGGAATTTTTTTGGCCGGTATTATTTTTACCCGCAGGACGCCTGAATCCCGATTGTGGGAGGCTCCTTTCTTTTCCCTATACGATTTATTCGCTCACACGGGAATCGAGCTGCTGAGCCGCCGGCCTAAGTGGTGCACAGACCCAGCATCTTACCACATCCGCCATCGCGGCCCCAACTACAGGCAGTATAACCATGTACACTTCAAAGGATTAAAAATAACAAAAACTGAGGAGTATGATTAAATAAGGAATCAGAAATGATTGAATCTCTGGGTTTGGCTTGATTTTTTTCCTTAGTCTTTTACAGAGTCTACAGACTTTCCTGCTAAATTCTTTTTGTGCAGTACTTGTTCCTCTGTGAGGGCTGCAAACCTCAAAAGAAAAAGAATTGTGTAAGGACTTGCCTCAGCTGCTCCTGAGGAAAGCATGACGACTCTTGAAACAAGAGTTATCGAAAGGAACTTTTACTGAGAAAGTGATTGCAGAGAATGCAACTCCGATGGCCTCCCCCTCCTCCTCCACGGGAATTACAGTGTCCCGGAGGAGGAGCTGACATGCTGCCCTTCCAAAAGAAAGAGGGCTTATAACTGCAGTACATAATACAATAAACAGGAGAGAAAAACAACATTTAGCCTCATTTAAGTTTATCAGGGTATTGGTTGTGGAACTTTGATTCATTTAGGGGGGTCTAATGTGGCGTTGATTACCCATTTGTTTTGGGTGGTGGGAAAATCTCCACGCCACCAGGTATTGAAGGGTCCTTCAATCTAAAATTTCCTTCAATCAACTTCAAAATGTTGTTCACCTTCCACCATAAATGGTTTGGGAACGGGGGAAAGACTGGCCTTGGGGGAGAGGACATCTCGGGTTTCAACAGATTACGATGAAAAATGGGGTGAACCTTGTGAAGGGACTTGGGCAGGTCCAATTCTATTGTATTCTACTGTAACCAGGTTAATGATGCCATACAAACGTAGGTTTCAACTTCTTAGAAGGTTGCAGTGACTGCAGGCAGCGTGTGGAAAAGTAAAGCCGATCCCCTACGTTATACTTCTTTGGCTCTGTTTTCTTCTCTGCTTGACATTTGTAAGCCTCTATGGCTTCAGTAAGTGCCTTACTGACTGGCCAGATGTTTTGTAACGGACTGATCCAATCCCTTAGTGAGGGGATCACAGGATCCTTGGTGGGCATAGGTTTGAAATCCTGACTGGTTGTAACTCGGAAAGGGGTGAAACCAGTACTGCTATGACTTGTTATAAGCCACATCTGCAAATGGTAAAAGGTCGGTCCAGGTGTCTTGTTGATAGTTGATGAAACATTTAAGGTACTGTTCCAGAATTGAGTTTGCTCATTCACAGCCCCCATTCATTTCCAATTGGTGACTAGAACTACTGTATTTTTCAGTCTATAAGACGCACTCTCCCCCAAAAGTGGGTGGAAATGTCTGTGTCTCTTATAGAGCGAATGTTGCTGAAGGCCTGCTAGCCCCCACCCTTCAGCTTCTGCCTCGTGTTTTCTCCTGTTTTCTCTTTGCAGAGGCATATACAGGGCAACTGGACACATAGCTCTCAAAGTCTTTTTTGAGGGAGGGCCACCAGAATGGTCTTTTTATTAAATGTAAAGTTTTTACAAATCCAAAATGTTGTGCCACTTTTGAATCATGGCATGCCTGCATAATCAAGAGCTTTCACGTACCGTTTTGCTCCCACCCAAGCTAGTCCATCGTGGATGGAGCAGATATTATTTTGGTTGCAAAACCACTCATCACCTGTTAGTGCCTTTTTTAGGGCAGAAGCCACAGCGCTGTTAACTTTTCTCTCTGCTGCATTCTGGTGGTTACTTGGGCTGCCAGTTGACGAGGTGGGAGCATTGCTTTGATTATTTCTGCTTTGGAGCAATGGTATTGTGGCATCCACGATGGCCAGGAAACACCCCCCCTCCCCCTCCAGGGCGGTAGCACAAGGTGAAGTCAAACCACCGGAAGTGTTGCACCCAACGTGCTTGCTTAGGAGAAAGCCTACGAGGGGCCTGCAGCGCTTCCAGGTTTTTGTAATCCACATCTGGAAAGGGATTTTACTCCCTTCTAAGAAGGGCCACGAGGAGAGGAGGGACCGTCTCACGGCATAAGCATCCTCCTCCCATACGGCCGAGTTTTTGCTCGGTTTCAGACGGTTTCTTTGAAGGGTAAGCACACGGTTGTAACCGTTCTCACTTTCTTGCATTAACACTGCCCCCATGGCGACTTCACTGGCGTCAGTTTGTATGACGAAGTGGTTGCCAGGGTCTGGGTGTTCCAGCACCGTCTCAGAGGCGAAAAGCCGCATTTCCACATGCACCTTGACATTCCATCAGCCACTTTAAAGGATGGCTGGGTTTGGGTTTGTCTCCTCTTTCCGTTTTTAGCACATTTGTGGTGGGAAGGGCTTTGGTCTCGGTATAGATTAAAATGTCATCTAAGTACATCAGCACCCCTTTACAAAGATGTCCATGCAGTACCTCATTAATGAGTTGCATGAAGACGATGGGGACTCCTTGTACTCCAAAGGGAAGCGCTTTAAATTGGAAACAATTTAGCAGGCAGTTGAAATCAGTTTTCCACTCATTTCCCCCCCCCCCCCTCTAATCTTAATGTGGTAAGGGGATACATGTTTTCTACACATATAGTCGATGCAGACAAAGAGCCCCATCTGTGTCTCCTGGAATGGGACTGAGGCTGCCAGTGGTCACCAGTTGGATAAATCCACGAATTAGGTTTTTATCAATGAATAAGTTCCTCCAATTCTCTAGGGGTGATTGAGTAGAGTCTCTGTTTTGGTAGCTTGTCCCCAGCATGATTTCAATGGCATAATCTGTGGGCCGGTGGGGGTGGATGGGTTCATAGCAGTTCATTCCCAGGACGCAGTGACCTTGGTAACAGATTAGAACTGGCTGGGAGAAAGTCTGACGTGTCTTTGAGATAGTCCCCCTCCCTAAATCCCACGCAGTTACCGCAAAAGCCAAAGCATGCAGGGAATGCAACCCTGATAGCTTCTCCCCTCCCCTCCCCCAGCATGGCAGCGTCCCAGAGGAGGACCTGATACGTTGTCTGCTCAATGCAAAGAAGAGCAGTCTAGGTTCTCTATGGTAAAAAGTCAAGGGGTCAACTTGATATTGGGTAAAATGCTGGAGGTGGGTGGATGGATGAGAGTTACAAAATATGGACACTTGGATTCTTGAGTCTGAGAAGTGAGTTGGTGTCTTGCCTTGTGTGAATCCTGGCGGAAGGGGGCTCTGCTTCCAACTTGGCACTTACGGCTTTGAGACTGAATCCGTGTTTCTCACCCCTGCTGTCCTCTGCACACGCCTACAGATGGATGCAAATTATGACCCCTCCCAGCAACCAACCCATTCAAAAAGGAAAAAGCAGCTGGAGGTTCCTCTTCTGGGAAAGAAGAAGAGCAGGTCACCGTTTGCAGAAGCCGTCTCGCAGGGGAAGAAGCCATTTGATCCTGGTAAGAATTTGGGGAGGAAGCTTTCTGTGAGTCATTGGCAAGGCTTCTGAAGATTGATTTAAAATTATACATTTTTATGAGTTATTGGTGTGAGCTGTGGCCGTCCATGCAGTATTGCAGGCTGCTTCTGCTGACTGAGGATTGCCAGCAGTTTGGCTGTTCGAATCTTACCGGCTCAAGGTTGACTCTACTTTCCAGGTTGGTAAATGAGGTTGGTAAAATGAGGACCCAGATTGTTGGGGCCAAAATGCTGACTCTGTAAACCCCTTGGAGAGGGCCGTAAAGCACTGTGAAGTGGTATATATGTCTAAATGCTATTGCTATTAGTTAAGTGTCTCTCACAGGTCGGTGTCTTTATTCCAACCAAGCAAAGTGGCATAGAAATATGAAGGTCTTTGAGTTCCCTATAAATATTCACTAAGCTAGGTAATACAAAAACCAGAAGGGAGGGGGGGGGGCGAGAAGCAGATTCATCCAAATATTAGAATTATGGAGGTTTGGGGGTTATGTGTTGTAAATGATCTAAAGAAGATGGGACTAGAGAAGAATGATGGGCAGAATCTGAAAGAGTAACATCTCCTGACTTCCATTCATTCTCTTGAATTCTGCAGAAACAAAGACATTTGAACAATATTTGGACGAGTTCTACTACTTGGAATATGAGGACCTGATAGGGGACCTTCCTTGTCGTTTCAAGTACCGCACAGTTGTTCCCTGCAACTACGGACTGTCAACTGAGGAGGTGAGCCTTTCCCATAGTAGAAAATAAGAACGTTTTCTTCACAGCATAGGAAAGGATCAGAATGGGTGCATTATTCTGTACCACGAAAGATGTAAAAAAACCCCAACGGTCTTTCTGTGTTTAGATTTTGGCTGCTGATGATAAAGAATTGAATCGCTGGTGTTCTCTACGGAAGACCTGCATGTACAGGTGAGGGGCAGCAACATAAAGTGGGAAGGTGCTACTTATAACATGGCTGGAGTCCGGAACCTGGCATGGAGATCACGGCCTGGGCTTTGAGCCCAGTTGGACATGGTGAAAGTTGCAACTTAACCTCCAGGATTTCTTGGCTCCCCCCCCCACCCCCACCCAAAAGGACTAGAACAGAATAAAACAATAGGGTTGGAAGTGACTTTGGAGGTCATCTAGTCCAACCCCCTTCTCAAGCAGGAAACCTTGTACCATTTCTGGCAAGTGGCTGTTTAGTCTCTTCTTAAAAGCCTCCAGTGATGGGGCACCTACAAATTCTGGAGGCAGCTTCTGTTCCACTGGATAATTGTTCCCACTATTAGGAAATTTCTCCTTAGTTAACTATTTAATATTACTTTTTTTTTTACTATTTTTATTATTTTCATATTACTATTGTATATTATATTATTGCAATATTTTGCATTGTAATGTTATATTTATTATATCATAATTATATTTATTATATTATAATAAATATTACTACTTTATAGTATTATTATGTCTATTTAATTAGCTACTAGTTTAAATAGTCAATTAACTACTTGTAGTTAATGGGCAGAGAAGCTTAATAATCAGCAAGTATTCGGTGGGGGGGGGGAAGAAGCAAGGTCACAGAATAAGACATGGTAGAACCAAAATTGGACAAAGAAATACTTTTAGAACTCTATCTTGTCTTGAAAGCCTGGTGACGTCCTATTGCTATCCAATAACATGGAATATAGCAAGGGTGTTTAATGGGGTTTTAAAAAATGAAATCTTGTAATGATAAGGTCTGGTTTTTATTGAGCGTGAAAATATGCATTCCAGTATTTTCCTTCCATAAGATAAGGGCAAAGTATAAACCAGTTATTCATTTCCACTTAAAAGAGAAAGCCCCCTATTTCATGCCATTTTCCTCTCCCATCCTACACCAGAGACTAAATGGTGCTGGGATGGTTCAGGAGAAGACGGATTTGCATGTTTTCTGAACAGATCAGAAAAAGAAGAGTTGCAGGAGAAGGCAGTCTATGAGAAGAAAAGCCAAGATGCTTGGAAGAAGAAACGCGTTCTCAAATCTCTCCAAACAGGGTACGTCTTCTGGAGCCTGGGCTGTAGCGAGTCCAGCCTAAAAAGTACTTCTTTTCCCTATAATATTAACTGCAGTAATTCAGAAAGTTCAGATTTAGAAAGCAACATCGAGTAAAACGAAAGGAATTACATTTACCCAGAGAGGGATATTCTTCCTACATTAAAACAAAATGAAATTGCCACCATGCTCTCTAGCCTTTTTCCAGCCACCAAGGGAGCCTTTTTCTCTTTTAAATCATCATTCCCCTTTGTATAGTTGCCATTTGCTTTCACTTAATGTGCCTGAAAGTTTTGACCCTGAGGGGAAAGGAACCTTTTTTCCTTTCTTTAGAACTTTAATTTTGATGTTGGGCTGATGAGGGTCTTTGATGTTGAGATGAGGTTTTACTTGTTCTGCTGCCTTGAGACTAGATTTGTTGTTCTGTGTGCTCGTGGGATCCCAAGGATCTGATTTTGCCATATGATCTTTTTGCAGAATGGAAGAAGAAAAAGAAGGAGAGCAATTTCAGCCCAAGAAGAAGAAGAAGAGCAAGGAGACCAAGTGTTTTGGGAACTCTTCAAAAGAAACACAGCTGGTTAGTGCCAGCTGTGAGGAGGAAGGACGCTTGTTTGCCAAGACCACAACAGATTCTGTTACAGGGAAAGAACTTGACGCTCCTGCCTCCGATGGCTCTCCTTCTCTGCCCCCCAGAATCCAAAGATCAAAAAAGAGGGGCAGAAGGGGGTTG
The DNA here is from genome assembly GCF_051295495.1 of Thamnophis sirtalis. Lineage (NCBI taxonomy): Eukaryota > Metazoa > Chordata > Lepidosauria > Squamata > Natricidae > Thamnophis > Thamnophis sirtalis. The sequence goes on from NW_028261383.1 coordinate 177,323,988, forward strand.
GTGTTGGGCACGAAGATACGAATGAAAGGCTCAGCTTTCAGTTGCCAGAGGCTCCAAGCCTACGGCCTCAATCCCAAGGCCTTGCGCTATCGCCAGCTGCTTCGTGAGAAGAGGCGGAAGAAGCAATGGGGGGGAGGGGCTTCGTGAGAAGAGGCGGAAGAAGCAATAGGGGGGGGGAGGGGCTGTCATATTTGGCCCATCGAGGGACCAAGCAGTCTCATCTACTTTGATTTCAGAGTTCAGCCTCCTTTTCCTGGTGTGGAATCTCCCACTCATTAATAGTGGCTTTAAAATCTACCACTTTTATTTTTGGGAAATTGATATTTTAATGCATTTGTTGCCTTTATATTTTGTATCAACTTTGAGCCAGGAATCCTTTGCAGTAGCTAATCCTGTATTATTCCTTTTGATCACTTCCACTTGCATACTAGGAGGGCCACTGCTTGTAAATTACCTTATTCATAACTGTGACTAAATATTAAAAAAAATATTGGGGAGATTGTGAAATGAAAATTGACCTCCATCTTTATTGCCCTAAATACCTTTCAGTTGTATGACAGTATTTAAAGACTAAAGCTGGTAGCTAGCTATCAGAATCACCACAATGTATTTTAATACCGTATTTTTTGGAGTATAAGACACCCTCCCCCCAAAGTGGATGAAAGTTTGGGTGCACCTTATACACCAAATGTAGCCAAAAACACGAAGCACAGAGCAGGCTACCGCCTGTGGCAATCCCTGCAGCCTGGTACAGCTGATTGGGGAAATTCCGGGAGGCTGATTCAACCTGCCAATCAGCTGCTCATGATGAATCAGGCTGCAGTAATGTGCTGAAGCTGACCTGACTGTTTGCTATTTGCCTGCAAGGACGTGTCAAGAGTTTGCAGCAGCAATCACATTCAGAAAGCAAACACAAATAACTATTTCAGCAGGATTCAATAAATTCTCTTTATATATAACACATTAAGTAAATATACACTACCAAAAGCTGGTTTTCCAATGTGGTAGTTCAGCAGAGAAGTTTCACTTTCAGTTTTTGTTTCAAATATCAGCACAGCATGCAGCTTTAGTGCAGAACAAGCCACGCCCAGGCTCCTTGCTGTCTCCTTCCTTGTCGTTCACAGCAAATACTGTTAGTTTTCAAACAGCCCTCAACTCTCTCACACACTGACAGGACGCTAGGCAGATAAATACCATGGATGCTGGAAGGTAGAGGCAGAATTTTTTTTCTTATTTTCCTCCCTAATAAGGTGCGTCTTATACTCCTAAAAATGTGGTATTTTGATTACATTGACACTTGGTGTTAGAAGAGCCATTTAGGTTTCAGGTCCCTTTTGCTCAGTGCAGGAACCCAAATCCCTGAGAGCTTGTTGAAAAATACCTTGTTTTCAAATATGTCCAATACGAAAGGAATCTTCCACTTCTCTGGATAACTGGTTTCATTGCTCCAAATTTTATTGAAAACAAACTGCAGAGTAAAGTGTGTTATCCAAGTGACCCAAGGATGCCCCAAGCCCAAGGAGGCTCATGTCAGCACATATCCCAACATTTAGAGGTTTTGCTTCTCCAGCAGACTGTTTAAGTCTACTTTGAGTAGAGAGAGAACTGGTGAAGCTGCCCGACTGCTACATCAGGGATGTCGCACATATGATAAGAACAAAATAGTCTGCTTTATGGTAAACACTGGGACCAATTATTGTCTTAAGTCTGAATCATTCTTGATTTACATCCCTGAGTTCACGGATGAAACAGGGAAAGGAGATAGGTCTGCAAGGAAACTGGATTAAGCAAGTGTTTCTGAGGAATTCCAGAAAGCAATGGAAAGGAAGAATTACTGTTATGAAGAATTCTACCAATTCCATGGTAACATGCCATAGAAATGATTTCATATTTATAGTATAAAATGTTACAGCAAGAAGTGTGGAGAGAAGTAGTAGTACAGGGAGTTCTTCTGTCCCTCGCTGGAGCAGCCTCTCCCGATGAGCTGCAAAGAGGAGCCTGCCACCCCCGAAATCCCAGGGACCAGGCAATCGGGGTGCCGGGGGAGATAATCCTGAGAGATGCCCTCCAAACGACAATCTAGCTCTTCACCCCTCCAGTGGCAATGAAAAAACGGCTCCTTTACAATCAGCAGCTAAGGTAATTTAGAATATCCAATTAGTTAACTTTAATAGTACAAGCAGGAGCCAAAAAACAACAACACAGTCTGCTTGGACCAAAGACTGAAGGAAAACTGGGAGCCAAAGAGAAGAAAGAGGTGTGGCTAAGAAATTCCTTCAGTCTCTGGACCAATCAGGCTGTGTTGATACCCACGCGTAGCCCCTCCCAGGTCACACACAGGAATATAAGCCCTTCAGTTCTTTATTTATGTTATGACAGTTTTGTTTATTCAAGCCAACAAAGATATTAGCAGCCACTCCGTTTTATATTTCTCTTGTTTTCCCCAATTCAGTTGCTCAACGAACGGCTCTTTGAAGAAATCCTCAGCCTTTAAACTGAAACCAACACAGGGTCTTCCCTCCATTTGCACCAGAGTGCAACTTAAAAAGAGACCACACTCTTCTCTTCCTTTTCTTCCTTCCTTTTAAGGGCCTACAAGTCCAGAGCTGACGAAGAGGAAGCTCTTGTTTTCAGGCTGGTGCTCCGTGTCAGCAGGAAAGACAGAGGTTAACAAACAGTCGCCTTCATAATCCTCATCTGACTGTTTCTACTCAGAAAAGGTCAAGGCTGTCAGTGCTAAACGCCCTTTTTTCTCACTCAGTAGCTTCGTTCCAGTGTCATGACTTCCTGTTAGCAGCCTAAGGAAAGGTGAGAATAGGTCCCCATGTGGGCTGAGGGGACCCAAGGTAATTTTTCTTGCAGGGTCTCCTCCCATAAGGAGGAACAGCTGAGGTACCATAGAAGGGCAGAGAAGCAAAGGCTTTTATCTCCTATTTCTTTTCTGGACTTAAGAAACGCAGCTCTATTTCAAGCCTACACCCTCTACATAAATAAAAAAAGGAAGCCTGAGGTGGTGGGTCTGGCTAACCAGCAATCACAAGACGACAAATTCCTCCGCTGAGGGCTTGTGTATTCTGTGCCGTTGGACTTGTACGGGTCGCTGGGCAAAGTGGGCAGACATCTCCTCCAAACCATATTCCTGAGCGCAGCCCTCCACAACCGAGAACATGGGGTATTTTTCTTTAGCAGCTGCGTAGTTTAGGATCTGCAGTGGGAAAGAAGAATAATGAACTGGCTCAATCCATTTGCTTGCTATAAAATTCAGACAAGTAGGCCTTAATTTTTATGAGGCCTGGATTTTGCTCCCTTTCTGCCTGGAGGAGCAGTCCTTTTATAATGGCTGGTAAGAATTGCACAGAACCCGCAATCTACGATGGAAGCTTCTAGTTTTCTAGGTCTGATCTTAAGAGCTTAAAGACAGTGGGCAAAATGCTAGAACTTTCCTTTAAAACACAAGCCTCTTTTTAAAAACCTCTCATCCCAGGTTTCCACAGTTTCAAATTCTGCAAATAAACACTTTGTATTTGTTTTCCAAAATTTCTGTCAAAGTCTCTCTTTAATCCAGAGTTAACACACTGTAATTCAGAAAATAACTTGCAAGTGAACCGAGAAAAATATAATTCCTCACCCGAGTTAAATCCAAGCAGAGATGTTCAAATTCCATTCTGTCCCGTACGTAGAACCCGATAGTACAGCTGGGATCCAACTTTGTGAATGATGTTTTTCGAGGGTAGTTACAATGGAAAGTCTGGAAAAGAGTTAACAACATTAAGTTTCTCCCATTTTTTAGATTGCCGGTCTCTAGAATCAACCTTCAAATGAAGTCTTAGATCATTCCGCCAGCGGCTACTGGATCCCATGCCTCTGCCCGTGCTCCCGGAGTGGTCGCAGTTGCTGCAAGCGATTGGTGAGCATGTTGAAAGCGAAAAGAGGGATTTTCCTGCCATCCTTGCACTGCGGAAGGCGGCGAAACGTAGAGAGGCTCTTTCTCCCTTCCAAATAACACCGGCTTGACCTGCTACTGAAAGGCCTCCCAGCTCTTTCCTGAAAGGAGGGGGACTCTTCTCTACCTTTTGCTGCCTTCCGCAGGGCAAGGGATGGCGGACGAGTCCCACTTTTTGCTTTTGACATGCTTGCAGCCCCTGGCACAAGTGACTGCCTAGTTGGCCCTCCCCAACTAACTTCTCTGTGATCTTGTTCTTTCTTACAGAAACTTTCTTCAATTGAAGGGGAGCAGCCTGTAAACCCTGAAGTTGACCGAACTGTGGCCATTTTCCTTTTTGCAGTTTGCTCTAGGGAGTTTCTTTTCTCATTGCTTCTGGGCCGACACAGCCTGGAGTGAAGTGTGTGTGTGTGTGTAGATAGCTGGAGTATTGTAGCCTAAATAAAATTCCTTCCCGTGGGAATCGAGGACGTTGGTTCAGGTGTTCAAAAGGTGGAGACTGAGGTCACCTAGCAACTGGACTGCGTGCTGATTGGACCATGTGACTGGAGACTCTGGGCGGAAGTGACAAAAGTTTTACTTTTAATTGGGTGCAAAACCAGTGGGAACCTAGACCCGGTTTTTCACCAGGAATGTGCCAATTTTATATGTTCTGATAAAATGTTCTTTGAGGAAATTGCCTGCCTCGGATTCCTATTGAATGGGATGTATTACTTGGAACCTTGACACATGATTTTTTTTTACAAATGTGCTCATTGTGTAATTTGCCACCTATCCCTTCTGTGGGGTCTGGTTTTTTGTTAATCCCAACAAACCATATTTACTCCCTCTTTATTAAGTCTTCTAATTTTCTCTGCATGCTCCCCATAATTTGTGACCTTGAATAGCCCTTCTGCATCTTCTGATGTATTCATGAGCATTCCTTTCTTTTCATTGCTTCCTTATTTGTTATAAGAATATACTTGTAAGAATATTTAGGGTGGTTCTGGATACTGATACTTCCCTTCCCCTCCCCCGCCATCCCATATTTAGTTTGAAACTTGCCAGATAACCTGAGCTGATAACACTTTTCTTCAGAAAGCAGTATCAAGATTTAGGAGGTTTTTTACATTTTAATGCAAAAAAGATGTAACGATATCTTGACTCATACAGTGGCTTTTCTCCGATACTGATTACATTAATATTGATCTTAAGTTTAAGATCCAATATTAATATAACCATCACTTTAAGTTTAAGGTCAGCTTCAATATTTGCACTGCATGTTCTGCTTCTAAAAAAAGGGGGCTTCATATACTACTCATTGTTTACGATGTTCTTGTTCTGCTTTCAATTTCTGATTGAATCCAAAAATCTCATTTAATTCTCAATCTATATAAATTCAAGAAAGTAAATTTTAAAGATAGCCCCAAGCCTGGCTTACAAATGCTCCACACTATAAAGATTTCTGGCTATAGTAAAATCTACTTTTTCTTCTACCTCCAGTATCTAATATGTATAATTTGGCTATAGCAACAAGAAAATACTTTCTTCAATCTGAGTATTCTTCCTAATATTGGATTGTTTCTGGAGCCCTAATTGCTTTCTTCCATGATTTCCTCAAGTGTTAGATTCCTTAAGTTCAAAGAGATATTGATAAATTCTCACCTCTACAGGAAAGTTCTCCTTAGTGGTATCCACAAAAGGCTGACAGTAATGCGGATCCAAGTATAACAAGAAGTCATCTAGGCAGCAAGGGAAGGAGGAGGCAGAAATAAGCAATGCATCTTAGCATGACTATCTTCTACTTGAAAAAAACTACGTTTATCTCTATTTTCCACAAGTACAGGGTCAAAAGCCTCTCCAGAGAGAGGTCCGCTCTTCAACGGAGTGGACGCCACTTGGAACGCAAGTCGGCCTGTCAGTGCCGTAGCCATAAGAGCCGATGGGATGTAACATTAGACGCTAACACTCTGGATGCAAACTTAGCAGTGTTGAGCAACGCATCTGAGGAAAACTCAACAGCGCCACCAGCTGGAGATCCTCAGGAGCAACTCTGGCCTGCAGCTGCCTGAGCCAGACGAGGGACGTCCTAGTGAAAAACGACACACCACCGTAGATGCCCTCAGCGCCCAGGCGTCTGCCTGGTATGTCTTGCCATCTTCGTTTTGAGGTCCTCTGCCTTTAAGCCACCCGAAACCTCGGAGGGCACAAGGGCTGGGGAAGCTAAGGCTGCAACTGGTGGGTCCCTTGGAGGGGCCTGTAATAAAGGTTCCAATTTCTGAGCTAGCACTATATATGCTTCCTGGCTGTTCCGGCAGGCCTGGGGCTGATGAGTTCCCAGCCCCACTCGAATTGCTGATTGTTGTGTAGTTTTTAATTTGTCTTTGTATCCTGTTTGTCTCGCTTGTTTTTGTATTGCCCCCTTCCCCATGTGTTTGTTCGCCGCCCTGAGTCCCCCCGGGGAATAGGGCGGCATACAAGTATAATAAATACAAATACAATACAATACTTGGGGAGGCACTGAGCTGGGATGGGCCCACTGCCTTTGAATGACATTAAGAAACAGTTTGGGCGCTGGAACAGCCTCTTGCTCTGCTCTCTGCTCTGCCAAGAGGCGCTCCGTGGAATCTAATCCCACTGCGGATCCTGCAGGATTAGCTGTCCCCTCCCCACGTTGGCTGTGGTCTTGGCTTCCCTCCTTCCCGGGTTGTTTTCTTTGGGCTTCGTTTTGCCGCTTAGGTGCCCCCCAAATGAACCATTAATCCAAATGGAAGGGATCCCCGCCCCTTCTCGCCCAATGGGCTGTTCCTGGTCGAGCGCAGGGGCGGCCATTCAGCAGCCCCCACGTCTCTTTCCTTCCTCACTGAAGAGAAAAAGCGAGCCAACTGCTGCTGCTTGGGCCAAGCGGCTCCGCGTCGCCAGTCAGAGGGAAAAGGGGGGGGGGGGGAATAAAGCGCAGAGAGATATGTTTAGTCCTGCCCTGCCATGGGAGGGGTAGAGAAAAGTGGATTTGAGATCGATAAAAGCCTTATCCTTTAGGAAGATCGAGCCCCCATGTCTCACATTTTGCCCTCCCCCCCCCCCAAAACAGAGTGCAGAGTGTTTCTGAGGGCCAGGGAGGGCAAAACCTTTTTTAAATTTACCTCTTCAAAATCTTGGTGCGTCTTATACTCCGAAAAATACAGTACTTTACTATATTTATTGTTGGTATAGGTTACTGTATATTAAGAATTTGGGTAGTAATTTGCTGGTTATATAGCTTAGTGTAGAAGTTAGAAAAGCTGACTTAGCTTAAGTCAACCTATCATTAGGAGGGAAAAGAAGATTAGATTTCTGAGGTTCACAGTGAAATTGTTTACCTTGATATCCGACAAAGTAGAGTGAATGTTTTGGTTTTCCTCCAATGATTCCAATGCAGAAATCTAATTTCAGCAGCTCCTGCAGGATAAGGTTCAGAATTCAGGAATTCCACCAAATCTTTGTTCTTTTCCCCCTGTGATATTTAACTCCCATCTACAATGACTAAGAGAGACTATCACTTTTCAATCACATTGGACCAAATGTAGGAAAAGATAATATAAGTGGTAAGAGTTGGAAAAGCTGATAATTCAGTTTACTCTTATTCCTGATTTGCTGATTTTGCAAGAGCAATTTTCTTGTCTTAATTAAACAAATGGGAATTCATGTAAGGAGATTCTAGAAACCATCTCCTACACAGACATTGTACAATTCTGCTCACAGAGTATTTCAGCTTTGAGACACAATGAATATGTCCTTTTCATGCAATCAGTTGGAAAAGAATGAGACATCAACATTGATCGTATGTGAATCCCGATATCCCACTATTTGCACCTGTTCTCAAGTCACCTTGATGCAGTCCACATAGGCAGGATTAAAAGTCTCTCCACCCAGCCGCATGGGCACCAGGATGATGACTGCTTTCCATTCGGCCTCAGGATCCCACAGGGTCCGGCTGCTATTCTTCTTGGCTAGGTTTGCCACATCGCCTTTGTACACTATGGAGACACGAGAGAAGGGAATTCGGTCATAAACTATATGGACATAATATAAATCCCTTTGACTCTTCTGAGACTTGAGCCTAGGAGAAACCTGCCCAATCCCCCCCCACCTTCTCCAAACCTTACCTGTGCAATCCTGAGAAACATAGATTACCAGGTTGCCTGCTTCTATGGAGCAGTCCACGGCTTTTCTACAGGAAAGAAATTGCACGCTTCAGTGGAACAGGACCCTACCAGTTTTTCACAGTTCCGTTGATTGTCATGGGGATGAGGATGGAGAGTAGACAAACAGTAAACTTATTAATGGGAAATATCCTTGCTGGAATAAAAGGAAATTGGGCTCAGCTTGGGATCGTATGATGTAGGAGTCAGAAAAGCTTCCAAGATGCCTTTGCTGCCCCAATACATAAAATTGTAGAACCTTTTATCCTCTTGATATTGCTGACCCACAACTCACAGAAAACGGAATCAACATGGGTAGGGCATGCCAGCAATTCTAGTTTAGCAGCACTTGGGAGGCCATCGGTTCCCCTTTCCTAATAAGAATATATTTGGCTTGAAAGGTGAGAGCTTCTGAAAGATTCAGATGCTAAAGAAATGTGAGTTTTGCCATGTATTGCCTTTCTCTTCTTTTTCATAATTAATGACGCAATTCATCAAGGACAAGGAAACCAGCCAAGTACTATTGTTACTCTTTTCAGTAAAATTTAGACAAGTGTCCAGCACTCTAAGCAGGCATTTTAAGGTCCATTTAGTGCTTTAGTCAACCTTTCTGAAACTTTGATTATCCCTGGTTGTGCTATCAAAAAATTCCCAAAATAAGAAGATGAAGCGTTCTTGGCAGAGAACCTCACTCTCGCATAATTAGCTAAGCACCCAATAGAATACTGAAATAATTAGGAGCATGCAAAATGTTTCAATGTTAACCATTTGAATCACCCAGTTTTTAAATTTGTAACAAATTATTTCAGTTACCCTGAGAATACTCAAAACAAAAAGTAATTGAAGCAGCTTATTTCAGATGCAGAACAGCTATTTCAAATTAGAGTTAATTATTTTGAACTCCGTGGGATATTTTCGTTTCAAAATGGTCAAATTCAAAGTTCTCTGTACACAATAAACCTCTCAGCTTAACTACAAACAAACAGACCAGAATATCTACCCATAAAGACTCCCAGTGAGAGAATGTTAATGATCCTGCTCTTCCTCATCTCTGTAATATAAACCCCTTCAGATACCATATTACTATGTTGTCACTCACCTGAGGATGTGGGCAGTAACAGAAGGGCCATACCAATCTCCAGCTTTCTTCCCTGAATTATGCCCAAGATGAACTAATTGGTGAATCCCAAAGGGTGCTTGTGGCTGATCTGCAAACCAAGAAATAATCTTACGGTGGTAACATTCCTTCTCCAGTTCATCAGATCTGCAGGTATGCCGATGAGCCCACAATTCCCAGGGGCCTATGGTCCTCTTAGTGGGGATGGGTGAAGCTTGGTGCAGATTGGAGATGCTGGGACAGGGCAGAGAGGCAGCTTTCATGGGCTGCATATCTGTCAAATTGGTAGCGATAAGGGCATCTGACCAGGTCCAGTCTGAAAAGTGAAACACAAAATCAAGAGAATTAAGAAAGGATAGTAAGCCAGGCAATTCCCCCCAACCCCCATAGAAAGTAATTGAAGTATCATTTATTCACTCAATAGCAAGCAAACTGTAACAGACTGTATATGTGGATACCATCCCTGCTGAAGGTATGACCCACATTTTGGTTGGTGGAGGAATCTGGAATCCCAAATTACAAGCTACTCACAATTTCTATTATTATGCAAATGTCCTCTGATGATCTCTGGAAGATGATAAATCCAAAGAAACTACTGAAGGAGATCAACTCTTTTAAGATCCTCCACCGGACAAAATGTGAACATTCCAGATACTTAGCCTGTCTGTACAGAGGCACGAAGAATAAAGTTCCTCTCAGGTGTCTCACGTACAGCCTGGCCACTCACCTTTGCTGAGAAAGTGGACAAGGAGGCCCTGGGCGAGCAGCATCTGCCCACTGCGCAACATGCAGCCCCAGCCACAATCCGTGGTCCACGCGGTGCCTTCCAGCTGCTGGAAATCTCGACGGTAAGTCAGCCAGATGTGAGAGGCAAAGTCTTTCTGGAAGCGCTCCACATCCTCTTCAACGGAAAACAAAATTATGTCAGGTAGAGGTTCTCTTCAGCAGAGGCACCATTTTTTTAGCAGGCCTCAAACAAGCCCGAAGAGACTTTCACACAAACTAAAGCTGCAGGAAATCTGAGTGTGTACCTTTGCAGTACAAGGCAAGGCAGGGAGAGGAAGGTTCTAAAGGGCTAACATAAAAAAGTTTCCAGACCTTGATGAATCTAGGTACTTTTTTTGTGGCCCTGACAATCTTCTAAAACATAGCAACATTTTTTAACTTGGATGTATGGGCTGTATACCAGATTGCTGAGATTTTGAGATTTGTTTCTTAGAGGGGCAGTCAAATAGAATTCAGTTAAGTGATGAGAAGATCCTGCCCTATTGCATCAAACTTACTAACCCTCTTCTCCAAAGTGATAGACACGTCCAAAGAGATGGACTGGGGAAATCTTGCTGAAATTGGTTTTGATTCTGAGACTCCAACCTGAGAAGAAAAAGGAACAGGAAATTCAATCTCAGATCATGTGATATGTCCGTTTAAAGCAATTGAGCGATCCCTTTTTTCTTATAGAAGTTACTGAGGGAATGTGTTACCTGACTTCCAGTTTTCCAACAGTACATAAATAATCTTCACTTGCACAAATGCATGACAGCAGCAGAGGAACAATCCTCTGAACACAGCCTTTCCCCTGTTAATCTCCTTTGTCATTGAGCCAATCAAGAAATAAGAAACAAAAGGAGTCCCAGGGCAGGAATACTTCAAACACGTCCCAATTCTTGGCAAATGGGCATAGGGTGTGGGGGTCTAACCAACATACACATTAAATTCAGCAAATGCACATACATGTATAACCCAGTTACAGTTAAACTCAGTCTACCCAGAAGTCTAGGGAAAATTGACCCAGAATTTCACTGTAGCTTGTTGAAGCCAGTAATTGGGTCCAGACCATCCACACAAGCTTTCCCTCCTCCTGTAGTGATAGAAGGGGAAACACAATCCGAGGTGGAAAATATTAATGACTCCAGGCTGAATAGGGGTCGCTTACAGTAATTAGTGCATTGGAAGGGTTACCCTTTGTCTGAAGCCACTTGGGTGAAAAGCTGGACCCTAAAAGTGGAAAATGTTAGTAAAACAATTGCATGAGAACTTTCCCGATAAGGCAAAGGCCTCCCCCTGAGGGGGAGGGAAAGAGATGGTTAATTGTGTTATGTTAACTTTTATGTTATTCTCTTTTTAGGAAACGTTTTTCTTCTGAGGAGAGGCCGCCTGTCAGGCCTGCAGTTATATTCCTTTTAGGATCTTTGGCCTGCCACACTCTTTTTTATTTCACTGTGCTGTTTCTTTAATGTAGTAGTTGGGAGAGGGAAATAGAAAGGAGTAGAATTGTGGAATGTGTTTTCATTCGTTTCTAGAAGCCCAAGGTCATTTTTTGTCTCCGCACCTCTGCACCTGACCGGAATCATCTGGGTGGAGATGCCAGCGTGGCCGAAGAAGATTGGACCATGTGATGGATTTATGGGTGTGGGGATAAGATCATGAACTTTCAACTGGGTGGAATCCCAGGAAGTTTTTAGATTTGGGATTTCCACAGTTTGTTGCCAACACGCCTGTCTTATTAAATTGGAACTTTGATGAAAGTGTTGCCTTGGACTCTAATTTAATTCTGCATGATATTTGGAACGCTGACTTTGTAGATAACTAAATTCTAAACCTACATATTTAAAGGCTAACCATTAGGCCTCTAAAGGAAACAGGACTTAAATATATCCTGACAAATGAATTGATTTTATAAGTGCAAAACTTAAGAAAACACACAGGTCTCCTGATTTTAAAGTCACAAAATATATCAAGTATTTCACTGAAAATTCAAACGGCATAAAAAAGGAGAAATATGTGAGATGTCAAGCTGATGGAAGTATTTTACAGCTGTTACATAGAATTTTAAAAAATCTATATTTCTCAAATTCAAGGTTCATCTTGGTGACTATTAAACAGTGATAGGATTTACCCATTCCCATGCAGTTTCTATAACCGGAACTTACCATATTTCATATTGTTCCAGGTAGAGAGGAACTTGCTCTTGATCTTGTCCACTTCATCAGGTTCACTATACTGGCTGCAGGTGGCACTTCTGGGGAAAAGACCTGGATAGCTCCCCCCTTGGCTGCTGGCTCTGGGATTAAAAAACTGCCTTCCATCTGTATGGTGCAACTCTTCCTGGCTTAAGTACTGGACTGAGGTGGGTGACACGGAATTCATTTAACAACTGAGAGTAGTGGAGACTATGTCTTTTTTGACAGGTTGAGATGAAAGCTTCATGTGCATTGCTGGGGAAGTAGAATCACAAAATCAAAGGCAAAAATGTTAAGAAAGCTGCTTTAGAGGAATAACAGCTCAATATATAATTATTAAATATAAATATCTGAAAATATGTCTTATATTTAAATCACCTTCCTAACTATATCAAATCCTGCACAGGCGTTTACTTTTCTATGTCCAACTCAATTGGGCTGGGGAGGAAGGAAGGAGGTTTTAAGGAATGTCAGGTGACCTATAAAGGCCAAACAATAAGGTAAGTGTTCTGACTCAGCAGACGTCTCCTGTGAGTCTTTTCGGGATGCAAGATTAACAATGCAGCTGGGGCTCGTTAGTGGCGTCTTCTGGTGGTAAAAGGACGGATGGTGCCACGCCCTGGTTGCAGGAGTCAACGTTCAACGTTCATTGATCCTAGGTCGTGGTTTATTTGTGAGAGACACTTGGAGAAGTGAATTGCTTTGTAAGAGTTTTGTTTTGCATTCTGTTATCTCTTGTCAGAGACTTTGTTTATGTTTATTTTTGGGCTCGCAGCCAGTCTGAGCCAAGGACTGATAAAGTTCTTTCCTTTTAAGTTTGTCTGCCTGTCGTCTGTTAACGAGCGAGGAAGGGGGGACAGAACAGGTAAGTATTATAATCTACTCAACTTCTTTAAGTAATTAATTTTCATTTTCTGTTCCTAACAGTTAAAAGACCATGTCTGGGCAAATCTTTGCACAAGACAAGTTCAGATATTTAAAAAATCTGCAACATGGGAGAGAAAAGAACATTATATATATAAATATAAATATAAATATAAATTATATATATATATATATATATATATATACTTAAAGTCACAACCCCTGGTATGCCCAAGTGTGGGAGGAAGGTCACACTTCCACTCTCTGTCATTAGGCTCGTCACAAGAGTCCATCCAGACAGAAACCCAATATTTTTACTGTTGCCTTTGTTATATTTGTGTATATATATATACACACACACACACACACACACACATACATATATCCCCCATGTTGCATATATATATATAGGGAGGGAGGGAGGGAGAGAGAGTGAATGAATAAATGAATGAATGAATGAATGAATGAATGAGTACTTCAGGAATAGGTTTGATGTTCACCTTTTCAGTTGAAGTAACTCATCTGTTCAACACTAATAAAAGCTAATTTAGAAAGGCCAAGAAAAGGAAAACATATCCAACCTATTCCAAATCAGTAGTGGCAAACCTATCTTCTACTGATTTGCCATATTAGATTCGGGTTTGCACTCCCTAAATTCTATGCAGAAAGGAAGATTGTTTGTGCTTTCCTGGAGGGGTTTATAAGGAGAAGGAAGAACTGTTTGTTTCGGTGTCTTAATCATTAAGGCACCAGGAAAACGTAAACAGAATATTTAGAAGAAACTGGAGAACTTTAATACGGACAATTTCCATTTCAACCCCCTCCACACCCAGCTCTGGAGAACCAGCAGGTTTACCTGGCCTGAGGTGCGTGTGGGATGGGCGGGGCGGCGGCGGCCCAGGAGTCGCTTCCTCCCGATCTTGGCCCACGGAGAGGCCGGCAGCCCCTTCCCGGTCCACACGGGGCCCACTTGCCCTGCGCCCTCCCCGCCGAACCGCGCTTCTCGTAAGCCAAGCGAAGAGGAAGCCCCGTCTCGACGCCTTCTCCTCCGCCCCACGGAGTAAGGTCCCTGTCACCCTCCTTACCCAAAGGGCGCAGGCAGAGGACGCCAGAGCACGGGCCCTCTCGGGGCGTCTCGTCGTTCCGGCGGCCGCTATTCAATCCGCCATGAGCGCCCAACTCCGCGCTACCCTCCCGTCCGCAGCGATGCCTCCGGCGCCGCCATCTTCGACCCCCCCCCCGGAACAAGCTTTGGGCGGAAGTGCTTCCTTGCCCTTAGAAAAGAGGCCGGAAGTGCTTTGGCCGAGGGGTCAAAGGAAAGAGAGGCGCCGGGTTCCTCTGCTGCAGGAGCGGCTGGAGATTCGCTTATGCGCCTCCTCCTAAGCGCCCTTTCGGCCGCGTTTCTTCGCTTGGCGGAAATAAAAGCTTTGCTTCATAATTTTAATAACTAATAAATTGTAAAAGGTAGCTTTGCATGGAGCAGCTCACATCCTTCTACGATGTCTTTAACGCAACCCACCGACCGTGTCTGTCTATCCCAGGTCTTCGGAAGTGACTCATTCAGTGGATAATCCAGCCCTGACTGAGGGGGGCAGCCAATAAATATACCCCTGGCTGACTGAGACAAACATGATTATTCTGCTAATTCTTAGGTCCTTGGTTAGGATTTTAATGAAGTTTTCACCAATCTTTAACTATGAATCCAATTGTAGATTATCCAAATTTCATAACACCAGATTTTAACTTTGCTTAAAAGAATAAAGTATGGATAGTTGATGTGGCAATACGAGGTGACAGTAAGCAAAGAATTTGAAAAGGTCACCAGGTATCAAGACCTAAAAATAGAAGTTGAAAGATGATGGCATAAACCAGCCATAACGGTCTCAGAGGTTATTGGCACATTAGGTACCAAAAAAACATGGACTACACTTAGAATAGCTGTTTAACAACATATTGCTAAGAGGGGAAATTGAAGAATGGCTAATATCCGGCAAAACGTACCTGATAGTGAAAAATCCAGCAAAAGAGATAGCAACAGGTCACTACAGACCAAATTACCTGCTTACCAACAACTTTAAAATCACTAATTGGTGTGACAGCTGATATCCAACAGCAACTAGTTGAAAATAAGTTCTGTTCCCCTGAGCAGAAAGGAAGCTGCCCAAACAGCAAAGGAACAAAAGACCAGTTTCTAATTGACAAAATGATTCCGGAAATCTGCAAGAGAAGGAAGACTGTAGCATGGATTGATTACAGGAAGGCATTCAACTCCCTGCCACATGATTGGATAATCAGGGGTCTAGAAATAACAGGAATCAGTAGAAAAATCAGAAGCTTTGTCCACTGATGGCCCAATGGAAGACATGGTTGCTGATCAAGGGTGATAGAATGGGAGAGGTGAACATCATCAGAGGAATCTTCCAAGTAGATTCGCTACCACTTATCATCACACTGATTTCTCTGTCAACTATACTGAATAACTCAGATCATTGTAAAGCAGAATAAAATGTGAATTAAAATATAAAAACAAGATGTGGCATAAGGGAGAAATAAAAGATGTAAATGTCATCAGCCTTCAAACACAAAAGTCCAGTAAATGTTCCAGTAAACGTCCTTATGTCAAAAGCCCAAAACCACAAGGTTCAGCTGAAGTTCGCATAACAACATGCAGTCACTACCTATGGGCCAAGACAAAAGGAGAAGTAGGACCCTATCTACTTATAAGGCTTTTCCCTCAAGGTAACCAATAAGAAATGAGTTAAGTGTTTCCATGTAATGTAAGGGCAGCCGAAGCAGTAGGTCAGTGAAATAAATTCTCCCTCCTCCCGGGTTAGGGCGGAGCTGTGACATTAAAAATAACTGCGCGGCAGTTGGAAACTTCTGTGCGGCGTTTTCTTGTCACATGCGTGGGTGCGCAGCTGCGCACCTTAGAGGGAACACTGCACATGTCAGAACCACCTTAAATGACCTTACACACAGCACTGGCATGCATAAGAATATGATGCAAACTTGTTTTTTAAAAGGCATCTGTGGTTTGCGTTAAAACAACTTCAACACACGCAATGTTCTGATTGCACCACAAACGCAGTAATCATCCTTCCCTTTCACAGAGGCACTGAGTTTTATAAATAGGAGCATGATAGCATAGAATAACCATATCCAAGGACCAGTGGTGGGTTTCATAAGATTTTGGAGCCTCTTCTGTAGGCGTGGCCTGCTTTCCGGGTCCACTGGTGGAACCTTCTAACCGGTTCGGTAGATTTGACGAACCGGTTCAACGGAATAGGTGCGAACTGGTAGGAACCCACCTTTGGTGGGGAGGTGGAATAAAAATCCCACCCAGTTCCCAGATGGGAGGCAGGCGCTGGGAATGGAGGCTGGTTGGAAGGGACTCTATTGATGAGCAGAACCAACCAGCGCCTGCAATCCTGGAATAGCTGACAAATTAGTAGGATGAGTTCAAGGATTTTTATAGAGTTTACAGTATTTTGCGATTTTGAGGTTTGCTTTGTGTGCTTGCATTATTTGATTGGTAGAGGGTTAATTCTGTTACGTTCTAAAGTCCTTCTCAAGTCCCTCAACTGGAGCTGAAGGGGTTCTGTTTGTAAATAGATTGGCCTGGAGTTCTTAATGGGAACAAAATCTCCATCTGTGAAGACTTCGGGCGTCTGTTGGAGGCTGTGAGTTCTTGGGGGGGGGGCGCTTCCCAACATGTAACACCCGAAAATCTTGCCGTAGACTTTATTCTGCGGGCCAAACACCTCAACGGCCCTGGAGAAGGTTGTGATCCCCGTTGTGGGTCAAGCATACTCTAGAGCGGTGTTTTTCAACCACTGTGCCGCGGCACACTAGTGTGCCGTGACATAGTGTAAGGTGTGCCGTGGGAAAAACACCCGCCTATATTGAATATAGGCACAGAGTTAATTTTTTTTAACATTTTCTAATGGTGGTGTGCCTCGTGATTTTTTTCATGAAAAAAGTGTGCCTTTGCACAAAAAAGGATGAAAAACACTGCTCTAGAGCAGCGTTTCTCAACCTTGGCGACTTTAAGTCCTGTGGACTTCAACTCCCAGAATTCCCCAGCCAGCTGTGCTGGGAGTTGAAGTCCACAGGACTTAAAGTCGCCAAGGTTGAGAAACGCTGCTCTAGAGTAGGGGGTCCCTAACCAGTATAGGGCCGCGGGCCAATCGACACGGGGCCGCGTCCGGCTCGTGCGCGCGCCTCTCTCCGCTCGCCCACGGGGTTCACGGCCCCACTCGCGCTCGACGTCGCGGCCAGCGCATGCGCATTTACCCCGCCCACAAAATCACCCCTCCCCTTTCCCCCCCTCGGGAACTGAAGCCCTGAAGCCACGGAGAGCTGCGGTTTGTTTACGCCGCGAACTGAAAGCCAGCAGGAGCGCCGCTGACCAACAGAGCCCGAGAGCGGCGGCGGCGGCCTGGCCTCGTCTGAGGAGGCCTCGCGCTACCAGTCGCAGCGGGGCGGCTTCCCTGCGATTCCTATTTAGCTATTGCTATTTCCAGAGGCCGGAAGCCCTCGGCCACTCCGCTAGGCAACCGAGTCGATGAGTGGCGGTAGCGGCTGCCAATCAAGTTGCCGGTTCTTCCCCTGGGTCTGGTTGCCGGCGGGGGGGGGGGGGGCGGAGAAAGGGGCGGGCGCCGGAGGGGGCGGTGCCGGCCTCGCGCCTTCACCCGCCGCCTCCCCGCGTTCCTCCTCCGCCAGCCGCTCCTCCGGCGCCGCTTCCTCCGGTTCCCCTCGTCCCTGGCTCGGTAAGTGGAAGGCTCCGAACGCCGCTCCCTCTCCCAGAGTCCTCGGGTGCCGAAGGGGAGGCGGGAGGGCGGAGGGGGAGCCGCGCTTAGGCGCTTTCCCAAGAGCTCCGATTCCGACGTCGCCGGAGTGGAATTTGCACCCCGCGAGTGTCCTCCGCTGCCACGTCTCCCCCGTTCCTCCGGCGGTGCAATCGCCACCCTTCGCAGGGAGGCATGACGATGCCCATGCTTCCCTGCCTTCCACGGCCCCTCCGTTTCTGCACCAGGCACGGTGTTCCCAGCAAGACTGGTCGGAGAAATGCCGAGTCAATCGGTTTGACATACGCTGAGCTTCTAGGCAGGCAGCCAGAGAGAGAGAGGTGGAAGTGAGAAAGTGTAGGACAGTCTTTCTCAGCTCTGCTGGCTGGGGGATTCTGGGAGTTGAGGTCCACAGGACTTCAAGTCGCCAAGGTTGAGAAAGACTGGTGTAGGATGAGCTTCATTCTGGGGAAGGTGACAAATGCCTCCCAGTTTAAAGAACTGTCATCATAGTGGATTCCGGTGCTCGGTGGTCATGGCCCATTGACAAATTGAATTCTTCCACAGATGAATTTATTCCTGCTTTCTGACCTATGAAGTGTAGTTTAAGGATACAATATAGTAATTCATACTAAAGTGCCAGGTGAGAAGAATCAGGATCACGGGTTCTAGTTAAGGTTATTGCTCAAGCCTATACACAAGAATTTGTCAACTAAGATCAGCACTCGATTGGCCCTAGATAAGAGTTAATGGGATTTTGGGTGGGTGGGAGGGGATTTACTTGGATGAATGTGGGAAGTACAATCAGGGCTCCAGGCTGATTCCTCTCTTGACTTTGCCCTCAGGCTCTGCCTCTTCTGTAAGGAGTTTGTTATGGCATGTATCAAACTTTATCTAGCTCTAATCACCATTGACCTGCTCTGCTGTAACATTACTGTCTTTGGAGATGAGGCAACAGGTGGTATAAATTGCAATAAATTGGTTTAATCTACTCCTAGTAGATTAACTAGTAAGCTAATGATTGACAAGAGATTTCATGCCGAAATCAGAGAGCTGATAGTTAGGTTTAAAACAGCTTATGAAGCTTCCCTACACTGTGTGCACAATTATTAGGCAAGTTGTTTTTTTGAGGACTAATTTTATTATTGAATAACTACAGTGCTCTCAGTCAATCCAAAATGTTAACAAACCTCAAACTTGAATATTTAAGGAAGTAAAAGGGATCTTTTGGCTTTAAATAAAACGTATTTTTTCATATCACTTATTTATTTTCATTTGTTAAAGTGAAAATTAAAAAAAACCAATTCAAAATTTACAAATAAACATTTCTGACATTTCAAAGGAAAACCATCAGTGACCTATATACCACCCTTCTCTTCAATGACAGTCATAAGCCAGAATCTGTTCAGGGAGTTTCCCAGTTTCTTGATCTGTTAACAGTCAACTTTTTGTGCAGCAGCAACCGCAGCTTCCCAAACACCCTTCAGAGAGGTCTACTGTTTTCCTTCACCGTAAACCACCCTTTGTGGAAGGGCCTACAAGTTTTCAATAGGGATTAGGTCAGGTGAGGAAGGGGCCCACGCCATGAGTCTTTCACCTTTAAAGCCTCTACTGGCTAGCCAGGCAGGACTTGGAATCATGCGATAGAGCAGTGTCCTGTTTAAAAATCATACAGGCTTCTTCCTGCACTACTGCTTGACGAAAGTGTCTTCTAAAAACTGGAAGTAAGTTTCAATCTTCAAGCCGAGAAGGTCCAACAGCTCATCTTTAATACCAGCCCATCCCAGGACCTCACCTCCATCTTGCTGGCACCTGAGTTGAAATGGAGCTCTGTGCCCGTTACGGATCCAGTCACTGGCCTTTCGTCTGATCTGCCAAGAGTCTCACCTCATCGGTCCATAAAACCCTTGAAAAATTTATCTTCAGATACGTCTTTGCCTAGTCTTATTCTTAATGTTAGGGTTCCAAAAAACACCCACAACGAAATAAAATTCCAAGGCAATAACATCCTCAAAGTTCCACTTTATGAGAGATGTCATGTTGGCACATGGCTTCCAAAACTGACTCTAATCATGTTTCCCCGAAAATAAGACCCTGTCTTATATTTTTTGCCACCAAAAAAGGCACCAGGTCCTATTTGGGGGTGGGGGTGAGGGGGAATGTCATCCACTAACTCACCTCCCTTGCATGTGTCACCCCCGGCCTCCTTTTCGTGCCAGAGGTTTTCAGGAACTCCTGTGGCTGGCAGGGCCTTCCTGAAGCTGCCTCTGCAGCTGAGAACAGAGCTCCGGATCGACCGGAAGCTCTTATTGGCTCTGCAGAGGCCTTCGGGGAAGCCTTGTCAGCCTTGCTGGCTGCAAATGGGCCGGCAAGGCAGGTGATGGGATGTGCGAGGAGGCCTGGCTGCAGCTGCCCGAAGGTAAATAGTAGGACAGCTCCACAAACACCCCCCATCTCCAGTCCGGCTTAATTGGGGTGGGTGGGTGGGATCTTAGTAAGGGCTCATTTTGGGGGTGGGGCTTATATTGGGCGGACGTGTAAACATTGAACTAGGACTTACTTTCGGGGTAGGTTGTGTTTTCAGGGAAACCCAGTGGGTGCCTTGTTCCGAGGTGATGGGGTTTCAGCTCATTTCTCTGAGCACCTTACACTTCGGGGCACTTCTGGAAGGTTGCAGTTCTGGATTGCGACCGCACTGGAGGATGATGGGTTCCTGAGAAGCTTCACCTTTGATTCTTCTCAAATCTTTGGCGGTTAATTTGCATATTTTTTTCTCAACTCGTTTCTTGCGACCCTCTTGACTATTTGCAACAAAACGTCTTGATGGTTCTGTGATCCCACCCCAATATCTTAGCAATTTCAGGAGTGCTACGTCCTTCTGAAGGACTTTTTACAATTTTTCACTTTTCAGAGTCAGTTAAATCTCTTCTTTGGCCCATTTTGCCCGAGAAAAAGAAGTTGCCTAATAGTTATGCCCACCTTGATTCAGGGTGTTGATCTCCTTAGGCCACACCCTCCCTCATTACACAAAGACACCTCCCCTGATTTGCTTATACATAGTAAGGCCATGATGGCAAACCTACGGCACTCATATCACACAGCTGGCCTGCGGAGCCATATCTGCCGCCACACAAGCCGTCAACTCCAGAGCGCATGTGCACGCCAGCCAACTGATGTTCGGCCTTCTGGAGGGTCGGGGGAGGGGGGTCATTTTCGCTCTCTCCAGGTTTCAGGAAAGCTTCCAGGGCCCGGGGAGGGCGAAAAACGGGCCCATGGAGCCTACCGGAAGTTTGGAAATGATCCATTTCCAGCTTCCAAGGGGCCCAGGGGAAGTTGTTTTCTCCCTCCCCAGGCTTCAGGAAAGCCTCCGGATCCCGGGGAGGGCACAAAACAGGCCCAACGGGCCTACAGGAAGCTTGGAGGTGGAAAATATGCATACAAATGATGATATGGTCAAAACCTGCCTAATAATTGTGCACACAGTGTAGATACTTCCATCTATTTTTTGTCAGAGCTGGACTTGTTCATCCAGTGCAGTCAATCAAAAGATGGCCTGTTGTGACCCCAACGTGTATCATGGCCCTAACTTTATGAATATCTATTAGGATTTTATAAATAAGTCAGCACTGTTTTATTTCAGTGCATGTTCAGCTCTTGGTTTAATTTAGCTTAAAGGCATTCATGATGTTTAAAAAACTGATAATTTTTGATGATATTGTAATTGTTTATATTTAGATTTCTTTTTTGTTTTTAACTTCATGTGCCACTCATCTCGCTATTGGTATTAATTCTGTGCAGCTTACAATATAATAAAAAGGCAACATAAAACATTTTAAAATTTTGATTTGCACGTACTCATCTGGAGTTCCATCTGGATTGGGATGATTTATGCCTTTTATTGCAAAAGCATTGTAAAAGCAAAGGTGGCATTTTTGATCAGAGAGCAGGAAAGAAGAGAAAGGATTAACCGTCACCTGGATACACGAAGGTATCTGAAAATGTCACCTGGGAAGAACACTAGACTGCCAGAAGCCTTAGATAACCCTGTACAGCAACAGGATTTAAGATATTCAATTTGAAATCATCTGTTCAATCTTTGATGGTTGACCTTTCATTCTATTTTATTTTCTCTAATTGCTAGGAAATCATTATGAATTGTAATGTAGAATAGGTCTTTTCATAAAGAGGGAAGACTAATGGTTTACTTGATCCCAGAGGCCGAAAGGCAGGCTGAGAGAAATAGATTGCTTAACTAGGGAAATCAAGTTTTTCTTGATACAATAATGAGCGAGTGGCCAACTCCCAAGCCTCATAGAGATCTAAGTTCACAATTTGCAAAATGGAGTTGTACAATTTGAGTTGCATCAAAGAACCAACAGAAAATTGATTTGGTAATCCAAGAAGTTAATATTGTAAGTAGATGGGAGCAGCAGGTCAGTGCAAAATTGGTACAAATGCTGCATGTGGAGGGGTGCAACTTCCTAGATGCAATTCATGACTTAGCTTGATCAGCATTTTGTTTCTAGAATGGCTTGGGATATGAACGATGCATGAATGAAGAGGAAATAGCCACATTGCGGAAAGTAGGTTATTCCCGTCACGGGCTGGTTGATGAAACTTTAGCTTTCAATGGCAACTCTCTCCTGTATAAACAAATATTACAGGGCAGCTGAACACCGTCTGCCTAAATAAGATTTTAAGTTACCTTCCTAGATCAGACCAAAGTTGTCAGGGTTCCAAGTAAGACTCTGAGTCAGGCTCCTCAAAGATCCATTTTATTAGCGATGTCACATTGGCACATATGGGAAAAGCCGAATCTGAAAGCTCCCAGGATTTCCCCACCCAAAAGAAAGTCAGAAGTCCTTTCCCCTCCACCCACGTGTCCATCACATGGTCTAATCAATCCCCTGTTCCAACTGGAGATGCCTCTCAGTCACGCCTCTCCAGGTGCAGGCTGAACGTCCTTGACTCTCAGAAAAAAGAATGTTGTTACGGCTAAATAACTCTACCAACTCCATGCAACCCCCCCCCTCCCACTTTCCCACTGCACTTCAAGGTGGCAGCCTTGAAGATCCAAAGAAAAAATGGCCTCCAGGGATGACAAAAAGCTTTATTTACCTCTAAATCGTTGGCTATTTTCCATTGCAATAATCGTATGCATGTATTAGATAAGTCAGAAATTTTGACTTAAATACTTCTTTGTCAATATTTTAATTCAACCCTCATAGAACTCAAGTAAAATATTGGATGGCCAGAATTTTGCTTTAGATTCACCTTTCTGCAGCTGATGATGAACAAATTAAAAATGACAACCTTTAACCATTTCTGCTCTTGTGTAATAAAAGAACTATCTGAGCCTACATCTGCCTAATTATCTTTACTTATTTATCACCTCCATAAATGGGTGCTGCTTCCTCTCTTAGGTCATTTCTACTCCCCCAACCGTGTTCCATTGTGGCTTAGAGCAACTCAGCGAGTCGTGCTAGAAGCTCACTTGCCGACCGTTTTAGTACGATGCAGGCTACCTTAGCTAAAGTGTTATTAAATTATGTTTTAATAGCATTATTTACAGTATTTATATTTGCTTATTTTTTGTCCATAATTTGAATAGCATCAGAAAGTAACTACAATTTTAATTAACTACAATTATTTAAGCCGTTTAGTATGGCTTAGAAATCATCTGCATGAAATATATAGCTAATGGAATGCCATTTCTGTGTCTCTTTCCTTTTTCAGAATCGTAGTGTATCTCTAGCTGATGCTGAATAAATCCCACCATGGTAGCTGAGACCTTAGGCCTGGAAAGCTCCTCAGTATGGGCTCTGGCACTGTTGGGAACTTTTACAGTAACTCTTCTTGGACTGGTGCACAAACTAGGACTGATTTATCAGCTCCGGCATCAGGTAAAGCCGTTTAGAATTGTGAAATAAAACCTCTGGAATAACATGTATTCAATGCATCCTCAGTGGAGGCTGTATTCTTGAAAAAGATATTCAGGTAATGAAATATTTTTAGCAGGTAGCTTTTAAGAGAAAATAAAAATAAAACTATTCCTAGTTTTTATATATCTGCCGGTCATTCCTCTGTATTAGAGAGAATTGTGGCAACCAGATTTTTGTTGTACGACATGTTAAACGGCATCAACATGTGTCCTTATCCTTTCTAGGTGGACCCTAAAAGTACCCGGCATGGTGGGGAGATAGTGGCAGAGGTGCTAAAAGCTCATGGTGTGCGTTACTTGTTCACGCTGGTGGGCGGACACATCTCCCCCATTTTGGTGGCTAGTGAAAAATTGGGCATCCGCGTTGTGGATACGAGGCATGAGGTGACCGCTGTGTTCGCCGCAGACGCCGTGGCCAGGCTCTCAGGTATTGCTTTGCCGTCCTTTTCTCTGTGGGAGGAACCCACAGACCCAAATGACGCCTCGCTTGGGTTCTTCTGTTGCAGGGACGGTGGGAGTTGCTGCGGTGACAGCAGGACCTGGAGTAACAAATACTGTGACAGCTATGAAAAATGCCCAGATGGCAGAATCCCCTGTGTTGCTGATTGGAGGGGCAGCAAGCACATTGCAGAAGGTAAGCGGTTCCTGCCTCTGGCTCTGAAGTTTGGAAACAAACAACGGGCAGTTTGCTAACATGGCTGATTCGTTTTGTTAGATACATTATGGCTTTCTCCATAGTGGTGGAGGGATCATCCAAACTGGGTTGACATCATCCGCCCACTGATAGGACTGACTCTGACGACAACTGTTAAGCCACGCCCCTGTCGCTAGGCACACCCAGCTTTCAACTCCCTCCCTCAGTGGAGACGGATGTGGTACCCAGTTGCTCCAGAGCAAAGGACAAATATTGAGATAAGCCCTGTGTCTGGAATTAATCGTTTGACTGTTTAAGGGCCCGTGCCTTGCTGGGGCAGCTCATTTATGCCTGCAGCCCCTACGGGGTGGCGTATGTCTCTCTCTGAGATGCTGGTGACAAAACAAATCAGCGACTGCCTAATTGCCTGGTAGAGACACCTTTGCTGTCTGTTCTGGCCCCCACTTAGCCTATTCCGAAACTAAAGTCACAGAAAGCTGGCCAAAAGAAAGTCTTTATCAGTCTCGGCTCACGCTGGCTGCGAGCCCAAAATAAACATAGATAAAGTCTCTGGCAACAAGGGTTACGCAGCAGAATGCAGAAACAAAACTCTTACAGCACAAGGTTTTCAGGAAGCAAAATCACTTATCCAAGTGTCTCACAAACTCAAACAGGAACGGAACTGAATTCTCCATAAACGAATGACGAACCACGAACGAATGAATGAACGTTGACTTCTGCAACCAGGGCGTGGCACCATCCGTCCTTTTATCTCCAGAAGACGACACTAACGAGCCCCAGCTGCATTGTTAGTCCTGCATCCCGACTCAACTCACAGCAAACTTCTGCTGAGTCACAACAGCTGTCCATTTGCCTGAGCTCTGTTTGGAAGCCTCTAGGAACCGTTAAAAAAGGCGCGAAGCACCGTTTTGCAGCCTAGGCAGCCTAGGCTTGTCGGAGTTTCAAAATGATGGTTGCAATAGCTCTGAGACCTGAGGAGACCGCTGGTGGCTTGTCTGAGCCGGAGGGCAGCCCACAGAGTGTGGCAGGGAACCAAGAAACTGATCACGTACCTTCCACTTCAGCATATCCTAGAGTGGGTGCCAGCAAATCCCACAGGAAGGGTGGCAGGGCGACTGCAAAGTCCTCCAGCTCCAAAAAGATCCCCAAATCTGCCTCTAGGTATGAGAAAGAGAGGGATGAGGCTCTGGGAAAAATTATAAAAAGGCCAGTAACCAGAAAACACCTGCCTCATTACCACCTGACAGGAGACTCGATTCCTCAGCCGCCCTTCATCTTAGGCTGCCTATTGATACCGCTGGAATCTGGGGGTCTGTGCAGGACCTACACAATTCACCCCACCAAGGGAACTTTATCTTACCCTTGGGGCTGGATAGGGCAGATTTCGCCTTCCCATCTACATCACAGGGCTTCCGCCCAGATCCATCACATAGTCCAATCTTCTTCGGCCACGCTGGCATCTCCACCCAGCTGGTTCCGGTCAGGTGCAGAGGTGCGGAGACAAAAGATGACCTTGGACTTCTAGAAAGGAACAACAACAACACATTCTGCAGTTCTACTCCTTTCTATTCCCCCCTCCCAATTACTACACTAATGACACGGCATAGGAAAATAATAGAGAGTGTGGCAGGCCAAAAATCCCAAAAGGAACATGACTGCAGGGCAATTGACAATCAGGGCCATTCAGAGAGTGCCTAAACAACAACAGAGTCTGGGCTTTTATTCTTTACTGTTCGTAATCCCCAAAGCCTCGGGTGGCTGGAGAGCCATTCTCCACTTGAAGAGATTGAACCGATTCGTAAAATATAAGAGGTTCAAGATGCATTCCTTACAATAAATCTTGGGAGGCATCAGACAAGGAGATTATCTCACCTTCATTGATTAACTGAAGCCTACCTTCATATCCCAATTTCTCCACCTCATAGACAATATCTTAGGTTTTATTTCTTCGGCCATCGCTATCAGGATAGGGCCTTGCCCTTTGGACTCTCCTCCGCCCCAAGGGTCTTTACTAACATTTTGGCGGCACTGGCAGCGTATCTCAGAGAGATACCCATAAGGCTACAGTGCTATTTAGATGATATTCTCCTTCAATCTAGGTCTGAATATTAGGCTCTCAGGGATCTGGAAGTCATCTGGACTTCTGGAAGCCTCATCTGGAAAACATACGTTGCAGGGCCATGGGTTTTCGATCAACGTTCCCAAGAGCCATTTAATGCCCACCACCAGGCTGGTTCATCTAGGGGTCCTGATTGACACTTGCCAATGCAGAGTATTCCTATCTACAGAGCAACAGGCTACCCCTACGGGAGTTGGCTTGACAGGTAGCCAGGGAACGACGGGTGTCACTGGCCAAATAGTCCCACTTATTGGGTACCATGGTGTCCGCAATAGGTATTGTGCCTTGGGGGCGGTTGCATACCAGGGATCTACAATGGTGTCTTTTACCCTTTCAGAGAAAAGCATTGAACTGTTCCCTGGCCAAGATCAACCTTCCCGTGGAGGTCACACGTTGTTTTCTCCTCTAGTGGAGATCCCCACCTGTCACCAGGGAAATTTTTTCAAGGCACCGGAAAGACGTAATACTCACAACAGATGCCAGTCTGCTAGGCTGGGGGGGCCCACCTCCAGTCACGGATGGCACAGGGCCTGTGGAGCAGGAGGACCGGCTTCACAGTATAAACTGGTTGGAGTTGCAAGTGGCCCACCTGGCTTTGCGACAGTTCCACCATACTGTGACTGGCAAACGTATTCTTGTCCTAACGGACAACGTATCGACAAAGGCCCAGATAAACAGGCTCCCTAATGCAGGAGGCCAGCCGACGAGGGTCATGGGCCGAAAGGTACCTGTTATCCGTAACCGCAGAGCACATCTCAGGGGTGGCGAACGTGCAGGCCGACTGGCTCAGCCGGAGTCTTGTGGACAATGCAGAGTGGCACCTGCACGTATCGATCTTCCGGGACATTGTGGGCCACTTCGGCCTTCCAACGATTGATCTGTTTGCCACCCCTCCCAACTCTCAGCTCCTGCTTGAAGTTCCCATTGCAGTGGGCGAAGGGGGTGGATGCTCTCCACTGCAGTTGGCCTCAGGGTCTCTCATATGCATTTCCTCCTCTACCCATCCTGCCGAGGGTGATCCAGAGGATCTTGGAAGAAAAAGCAGAGGTCGTGCTGATAGCCCCCCCCCCCCGACCCCATCAGCCCTGGTTCGCCGACCTTCGGACCCTATCAGTGGACAGGCCCTGGAGGATCCCTTGGGACAGGATGAACCTCAACCAGGGGTCGCTGGAGCACTCACAACCTCAGTGGCTCCAGCTGACTGCCTGGCACTTGAGTGGAGCATCCTGAGGGAGGACACGGTCATCTGGACAATTCAAGCTGCTTGAAGGCTGAATATATGACTCTACCTGGTGTATGTTCTGCTCCTAGTGGGATGGTAATGGCATTCTACCACTCAGGGCGACTATTGCACAGGTCCTGGACTTTCTCCAGGATGGTCTGGATAGGGGGTTGCCTCCTAATACCCTTAGGAAATAAGTAGTGGCTATCTCCTCGGTGCTGACTTGCAGGAAACGTCAGTCATTAACTCAGCACCCAACAGGCGGTTCCTAAGAGGGGCAACTAAACTCAACCCCTCCCCCCCCCGGTACCTAGGTATCCCACGTGGGATCTTCCTAAAGTTCCTGATGTACTCAGCACCAGTCCATTTGAACCTTTACTCAAGGTGTCTTTAGGGCTTCTTACGCTAAAGGTAACATTTTTGATAGGCATCCCCTCTGCTAGGCGTATATCAGAACTACAAGCCCTCTCATCCCGAGGGGACCTTTGTATATTTCACCAGGACCGGGTGGAGCTACGGCTTGATCCCTCCTTCATCCCCTAGGTGTGCTGCTGCTTTCACCGGGCTCAGGAAATTATTCTTCCAAACTTCTGTCCAGAGCCAGCTCATCCCCTGGAGGGGAAGTGTTATACCTTGGACGTGAGGTGAGATCTGCCTAAAGATCTACCTGAAAAGGACCTTGTCTTTCAGAAGATCTGAAGCACTATTTGTATCATTCCAGCCGGCCTCCATGGGGCAGAAGGTCACTGCCCCAACACTTGGTAGGTGGTTGAGCGCCTGCATTTCCACGGCGTATCAGGCTCAATCTATGACGCCCCCCCCCTGGAAAAATAACTGCCCACTCTACCAGGAATGCAGCAACTTCCGCCGCTTGGGCCATGCAGGCATCTTTGGCTGAGATCTGCAGAGTGGCCACGTGGACTTCCCCGTGGCTCCTTTTATAAGAAACTATAAAATAGATTCCTTTGCATCGGCTGACACGGCCTTCGGCCACAGGGTACTACGAGGTGTACATAGAGCAGGGACGTCCTCAGACCAGTTATGAAGCCTCCCGAGGGACAATTCCGGCTTGGGTACATCCCAGTGTGGGTGATACCTCCACCGCTATGGAGAAAGGGCGTTGGTACTTACCTGATATGCCTCTTTTCATAGGGTGGAGGTATCACCCAGCCCCTCCCAGAGATACACTGGGCCTCGTAACTGAAACTTTCTTTGACTGACTGTGACGTTAGGTATTACAGTGGACTCTCGTCAAGACTTTCGTTGAGGGGTAACGCATGGAGTCTGACAGAACTTCACCGAAAGCTGGGTCTGCCTAGCGACAGGGGCGTGGTTTAACAGTTGTCATCAGACTCAGTCCTATCAGTGAGCGGATGGTGTCAACCCTGCCTGGGTGAACCTATGAGAAGAGGCGTATCAGGTAAGCACCAACGCCCTTTCTCCCACAATCTGAATTAACTTTTGCACAGCATTTGTGTGGTAAACAAGCCACTTTTTATAATTATTTGCGTACCTGATGGTAAAACCAGCTATTTCCATGTGAAATGACCGTGAGAGCGGGCTTTCAGTTGTTTCTCTCCATTCTTCTTCTCCTCAGGGCCGAGGAGCTCTCCAAGATATTGACCAGTTATCTCTCTTCAAACCACTCTGCAAATTCTGTGCCTCAGTGAGCACGGTCAAAGATATTGCTCCTGTGCTGCGGAAGGCAATTGCTGTGGCCCAGTGTGACACTCCAGGTATGTCCTTGTTCTGCTGACCTGGAATTAATCCGGCCTATTTGCTCACAGCTACAGTTTCCGAGCAGAGGGGGAGCTTGATAGGAGTGATTGCTGGAATAAACCTTTGCTAGGATGTTTCCTTACCTATCTTGGAAATCGGGAAGTCTTTCCCTTAGACCAGTGCCATTGTTATACACCGGTGGAAACGAAAACAAAGTAAAATTTCAAGAACTTGCCCATAGTAACTTGGAGATGCTTCAAAGAGCTACATCTTCCATTTTAGCACTTTTTATTTCTGAATTGTACCCCCCTCCCAGCATTTGAAAAACAGCTGGGTCTGGGGATTTCAGCACACCTTTCCCACGTCTCCTTGGCTCTTAATCTTCCCATTTAATCCTCAGAAGGAGACTCTCAACAGGTCTGAAGACATTATTTGTGTATTTGGAAGGAAGCTACCTTTCTTTGGTACGTTGAAGTTTGGTTTCGAGACAGTCTTCCCTCTCTTCTCTGTTGTAAAATCGCTTCAGTGGCTTTATGCCCTACCTTGGAAGATCAGATACAAAGAAACTCCGTAGCTACCCAACAGAAAATTCCTACTTTCAAAACTAACATTTCTGGAATTTCTTGGATTTGGAGGCATTGGGCAACCACTGTCTGGTCTCCAGCCTTTCAGCAGGTTTAGCATTGGTGAAGATTGTCTAACGGAAGACGGAACAAGGGTTTTAGCAGTTTCGTGAGAAGAATGGCCATGATCTTGGCAGGAAAGTGTGCTTACTTAATGTTTACCGAAGATTAAAGATAGCCATCACTATTGTGTTTCCCCAAAAATAAGACCCACCCAGAAAATAAGCCCTAGCATGACTCTTAGTGCTCTTAAGTAAGTCCCACTTAAGATTGTCAACCCTTGTGGGGTGGGCATGCCAGCACTGGAGGCGACAAGCACATGGAAGCCAACAGTGTCTGGCTGCTGCCTGCCGGCTGCTTGGCCAATGCGCTCTGGGGCTGCGCAACCTGTACGGTGCTGGTGAGTTCAAGTGCTGGGACTGCTGGCCTGGCTCTCAAGGCAGCAGACAAAGGCCGTGGTGGGGCTGGGGGGGCAGGTATGCGATCTGGCCGCCGGATGCGATGCGTAGAAAGCAAAGGCCGAGGGTGGGAGGAAGTGGGCAGCTGGCCCCAGGGGACTCGTCCTGTCTGTGCAGCGGAGCTGGAGGGTTTGCCACCTTTCGGTTACCTTTTGCCACCTTCTACAATGCAAGGGATTGTGGGCGAGTTCCGCATTTTGCTTTCGACGCACTCATCACTTGCTTGCAGAGTGCGCTGGCCAAGGGGCTGCTGGGCTGTGGCTGCTGCCGAACACTGTTGGCCCCTGTGTGCTCACCTTCTATTGTATGCACACCGGGGGGGGGGGGGGAGACACCGCTGGGCTGATCACCCTGATACCATGTTTTCCCGAAAATAAGTCCTAATGCGTCTTTTGGAGGAAAACATGGTAATATGAAAAAACAATGTGATTATAAATGTCTTGTTTGCTTGGTAACAAATAATAAAGATTGGATATTCAATTGTCTGCTCCAATGATAAAAAGGTTTTAAGTACTGAAGAATTTAACAAAGTATGTATTATTGTTTGACTTTTTAATAGCTTTATTTGGTCATCTTGCTTCACAGAAGATGCTAAAATTGCCTTTTCTGTATAACTAATAATAGATGGTTCTTAACAATCGAGAGCTATTGTTATTGCCAAAAAAAATCAAATATTCCATCAGTGATAATTTTTAGAACAGTATGTGAGAGCTGGTAAATTGTTTAAGACAGTAGGAATAAATGCTCATTGAATGGGAACCATATTTTTCTAGCATGTTGAAATGGATTGTTTGTATACCAGCCACCTCAGGGCCAAGTGACTCTTTAAGACATAATAGTGGCATATAAGATATGGTTTATTCCTTTAACCACAGATTTTTCTTTGAACATTTTATCTTCCACTAAAACCTGTGTTAATCTTACAGGCCCCGTGTTTGTAGAGTTTCCTCTGGATATTCTGTATCCTTATCATTTGGTTGAGAGAGAGTTATTTAGGAATGTTTTCCCCAAGAACCTGAAAGGAAAGGCCTTGAACTGGTGAGTTCTGAGTTTTCGCTATCAGGAAAGATTTTAATGGATCAGTTGGCTCAAAGAAAGCCCAACGATAGATGGTTGCAGTATAGAAAATCAATGGGGAGTTCATTAATATGTGCATTAGATGCTGCTATGGAATATCTTTTGTCATATATATGTATGCATACATACATCTACACACATAAACACAGCCATATATGATCCCTGCATTCTGATTTTATGTTTTATCATCTAAATCTTTTTTATATCTTGTATATATTGTAATGAGAATATTTTCCTGCTATTTAATAATGGATTCTTGACTGTATCCAACCCAATAGAATATTAAACAGAATAATAAAATAACAGAGTTGCAAGGAAGCTTGGAGGTCTTCTAGTCCAACCCTTTGCTCGAGCCATTTCAGACAAGTGGCTGTCCAGTCTCTCTTTAAAAACCTCCAGTGATGGAGCATCCACAATTTCTGAAGGCGACTTCTGTTTTCCACTGGTTTATTTTTTCCACTGTCCGGAAATTTCTCTTAGGTTCTAGGTTCCTTCTCTCCTTTTCCAGCCGTTGCTCCTAGTCTTGCCTTCTGGTGCTTTGGAAAATAGTTTCCCTCCCTCTTTTTTCTGAGTTAGATTCAAACAACGTCGCCCATCAAGTGGAAGCAGAGGCGCAACTCCAAGAGCTGAAGCAAGCCGGAAGGCCAATGAAAGAACTTATTTGGGAGTTTCAGAGGCTGGCTGGAAAACTAGGAGACTGGCCAGAATGACTCCTTCAAGCAGGCCCTGGATCCCAAGTTCAGAAAGGCCTGTGGCATCCGGGAGGCCGCTGGATGGCATCCAGATGTGGTACAACACTGCGGTCATCTTGGAACGTGAGCTTCACCCCCACTGCAAGCCAACCACTGAGAAAGCAGCCAGGAGACTCCTAGGTCGCCCAGCCCAGGTCAAGAAAGCCGAAACGCCAGTCCAAAATCGGCTGGAGCCATCATCAAGTGCTACCAGCGTGGTCAACATGGGCACCGGGCATCGGAATACCTAGCCCCGGCCCCAATCCCACAGGTGCGCACTCCAGCCATAAGTGGTACAAAGAGGACCCCGCGAAGACCACCCGATAAGAGTTGCCTCGCCAACCAAGCTGAGAGAGTTCCTCTCCTGCCCGAAGAAGCAGAGGAACCTCCAGACAGTGGAGCCCCTCCAGGCCCAGTAGGGAAGAACAGCAGCGATGACAACCCAACGGTAAGTGCAACCGTCCGGCCCTTTGCCATCAAAGCCAAAATTACAGTGTCCGAGACAGGGGTAGAAGGGGAAGTAGAGGCAGTCGTTGACATGGGCTGCACCCGGTGCTTAATTAGTCCTCCCATAGTGGAGCAGCTGGGCATACGCACAAGACCCCCCAGCCCACCCCATCCACTTAGAGTAAGTTGACGGGACGCTGACCGGCGGGACCCCCGCCAAGCTAATAATGGCGCTTGCGAGACTTTAGATAAGGCATCACCAGGAGCTCCTCAGATTCATCCTAGGGCCAAAAACGAATCAATCACCTTGGGGCCTTCATGGCTAGAGAAGTCAGGACCCACTATAAAGCGGGAGGACGGCTACCAAAAGTTAACTATTGGCGCCAGGCCGCTACCTCCAGTGAGGCCGGATCGCCACCTAGTGACCACAACCCAGAAGACCTGTCTGGATTATTTGGCCTATCGGGTCTCCAGTGAAGGGGTCGAAATGGATCCAGGAAAATTCAGAGCTGTCCTGGGCGCACAAGGGCAACCCCCTTGGACCCCCTTGGACCCACAAAAAGAGTTTCCTAGGGTTTGCAAACTTCTACCTGCAATTCATTCCCTCCCAATCACTGAACTATTGAAAGTGAGAGTGGGGCAGAGTAAAACCCCGACCAAGTCAAGCCCTAAACTGGACCATAAAACACCAAGAGGTCTTCGAGATGCTCAAAAGACTCTTTGCCAAAGAACTGGTCCTCAAACTCCCCGACCCAGAGGAGTGTTTTGTTGGCCAAGCAGATGCCAGCGACATGGCAGTGGCCCCCGCAGCCCTCCTTCAGGGGAACCCAAAGGGGAATCTGCAGCCATGCGCAGACAACCTCCCAAAGGTTTACTGAGGCCGAAAGGAGGTGGGCCGTGTGGGAGAAAGAACCTCATGCCGTCCGCTGGGCTCTGAAAGGGGGCAATTGCCTTTGGAAGTATGGGCTGATCACAAAAACCTGGAGGTGCTTAGGACCCTGCGGAAACTTTCCCCCAAGCAAATTTGATGGGCCACAATACTTGAACCGTTTTAACTTCATCGTGAAGAACATCCCAGGGGGGGGGGGGGCTTTGCTTTGTCATGAGCATGAGGTCATCCACATCATGATTCCTCCTCCCCCCCCCTTCCGAAAGTGACCCAAGCCACGACCACGCAACAAATGTGAAGACGACGAGCCACAGAGGTGAGGGGGAACCTGATCTAGAACCTGAAAGCCAAACTGCCGTCTGGCCCTTGGTACAGAGACAACGCAGAGCTACCAGCCTCCAGGAAGGGACCAGTTTGGAAAGGGTCTGAATGCTGCGTCCCTCGTGCCCTTTGCCTTCAAGGGCTCCAAAGAAGCTTCAGGGCGCTTCGGATTCCTAAAGACCTTTCGCTTGGCAAGGAGGCAACTTTGGTGACCAGGAATGAAGAAAGACGTTGAGAGCTACGTCAAGAGTTGTGTGGTTTGTGCCACTATGAAGAAAAGACCAGGAAAGCCCCCTGGACTCTGCCAACAGAGGGGCATCCGTGGGAAGAAATTGCCATCGATTTCACAGTGCAGCTTCCAGAAAGTGGGGGAAACGCTGTCACCTGGAGAGTGATCGACCTCTTCTCTCAGCAAGCCCGTTTCATAGTCTGCCCCGGACGGCCCCTGTCAACCCATAAGCTAGCCAGGTTAGTCTTAAAACACTTCTACAGGCTGCATGGAGTCCCCAAGAGAATCATCTCAGATTGAGGGGTTCAATTTACAGCTACGTTCTGGAGCGAATTCCTTAAGTTAATTGGATCCTCCCAATTAACAAGGGCTTAGCTTAAGGAGCAGCTTTTCATCAGAGCACGAATGGAGCTGCAGAACCGACTCACACGATGATAGAACAATATTTGAGATGCTATGTCAACTACCAACAAACCAGTTGGGCAGACCTGCTGCCCTTCGCAGTGGTGGCGTACAATAATGTGGCACATAGCAGCACAGGGCTTACCCCGTTCCAAATAACCACAGGAGTGGAGTTCGCCCCAAGAGCCCCCCTCTCCCATGACCCTCACCAAATGGATGGAGCCCGTGAGGAACGTGTGGAGAAACATGAAGTGGTCTCTCAGCAAGGCTGCAAAAACCCACAAAGGCCAAGCGGACAAGCACTGATCCCCTCAACCCCCATTCCAAATCAGGGACAGGGTTTACCTCTCCACCAAATACCTGAAGCTAAAAGTGCCTTGCAGGAAGTTAGGGCCAACATTTCTAGACCCTTCCTTCCCCTGTTGTATGAATCATTAACCCTGTTGCTGAAGAACTGAAATTCCACGGCCTACTAGGGAAAATGAATACAGTTTTTCATAGCAATCTGCTGAGACCTGTATTCAGATCTCAGTTGAGGCCAGTAGCCAGGCAACTCCAAAAATTGTAGTGCAAGAACAAACCCATTGCGAAGTGAAAAAGATTTTAGACTAACCTCTCTGCCTACATTTTCCAGCAACTCCTTTTGATTTAAGGGGGAAGGTTCAGCTGTCAACTCTGAATCAAGCCTGACTGGAGCCATCTTTTCCTGCTTCATAGTTGCCACACATTCTAAGGGGGGTGGGGGAAGCCTGTTTTAATTTGACAATGCGACCTGGGACATTTGAGTTGTTCTTTTAATTATGTGATTAGCATGGGGAACTTCAGACTTGGCTTTCACTACCTGTTCCAATATGATGTATCCAATAAACATGCTCTTTGAGGGACCTGCCTGCCTCGGATTTCTGATTTCGTTGGATGCTTTACTTGGAAGGCTACACCCAGTGTCTTAAACTGAGCCATCATGCCATCCTTTTTATGTATGTACAGTGGGGCAAAAAAGTATTTAGTCAGCCACCAATTGTGCAAGTTCTCCCACTTTTTAAAAAGATGAGAGAGGCCTGTAATTGACATCATAGGTAAACCTCAACTATGAGAGACAAAATGAGAAAACAAATCCAGACAATCACATTGTCTGATTTGGAAAGAATCATTTTGCAAATTATAGTGGAAAATAAGTATTTGGTCACCTACAAACAAGCAGGATTTCTGGCTCTCACAGACCTGTAACTTCTTCTTTAAGAGGCTCCTCTGTCCTCCACTCATTACCTGTATTTATGGCGCCTGTTTGAACTTGTTAGCAGTATAAAAGACGCCTGTCCACAACCTCAAACAGTCACAATCCAAACTCCACTATGGTGAAGACCAAAGAGCTGTAGAAGGACACCAGAAACAAAATTGCAGACCTGCACTAGGCTGGGAAGACTGAATCTGCAATAGGCAAGCAGCTTGGTGTGAAGAAATCAACTGTGGGAGCAATAATTAGAAAATGGAAGACATCCAAGACCACTGATAATCTCCCTCGATCTGGGGCTCCACGCAAGATCTCACCCCGTGGGGTCAAAATGATCACACAAACAGTGAGCAAAAATCCTAGAACCACACGGGGGGACCTAGTGAATGACCTGCAGAGAGCTGGGACCAACGTAACAAAGGATACCATCAGTAACACACTACGCTGCCAGGGGCTCAGATCCTGCAGTGCCAGACGTGTCCCCCTGCTTAAGCCAGTACATGTCCGGGCCCGTCTGAAGTTTGCTAGAGAGCATTTGGATGATCCAGAAGAGGATTGGGAGAATGTCACATGGTCAGATGAAACCAAAGTAGAATTGTTTGGTAGAAACACAACTCGTCATGTTTGGAGGAGAACACCATACCTACTGTGAAGCACGGGGGTGGCAACATCATGCTTTGGGGCTGTTTCTCTGCAAAGGGACCAGGACGACTGATCCGTGTACAGGAAAGAATGAATGGGGCCGTGTATCGTGAGATTTTGAGTGCAAACCTCCTTCCATCAGCCAGGGCATAGAAGATGAAACGTGGCTGGGTCTTTCAGCATGACAATGATTCCAAACACTCTGCCCAGGCAACGAAGGAGTGGCTTCGTAAGAAGCAGGTTTCTTCTTATGAAGACTTACAGACAACGCTTGACCTCTGTCATTGCCAACAAAGGATATATAACAAAGTATTGAGATCAACTTTTGATATTGACCAAATACTTATTTTCCACCATAATTTGCAAAATGATTCTTTCCAAATCAGACAATGTGATTGTCTGGATTTGTTTTCTCATTTTGTCTCTCATAGTTGAGGTCTATTTATGATGTCAATTACAGGCCTCTCTCATCTTTTTAAGTGGGAGAACTTGCACAATTGGTGGCTGACTAAATACTTTTTTGCCCCACTGTATGTGTGCATATATGTATGTATAATTTACTGGGAAGCTAATTCTTTGCTCCATAGATTCTTGGCATTTCTCATATTGCTGCTGAAGTTTCCTTTAGCATGATACGTTTGATATTTGGTTGGAAATGCTAACTATTTTCCATGAATATGGGCCCTCATTGCCTCTCTCCACACACATGGAGAACCATATCACTTGGTGCTTTCAACAGAAATGTATAAAGGGGGAGTGTTTAAGTCAAAGTCTTTTTCATTTCAAACACACATTTACCTTTCGTACCTCTTCCGCTTTGTCCTTTCATTCAAATTCCTTGTACTGTATTCAATTTGCATTCAAAATGTTGCACGTGATTGAATAATTATCAACAGAAGAGACGGTCTCACTCCAAAAATAAAAGTTAACCAGTCAATGACGGGTAAGATGTCTTATGTTATATGACAATCAATTGAGCATCTTTTAGGATTTTTATTAATCATTTTTTTTTGTTTTATATTGTTTATACATATCAATGCGTGAATGGTGTGATATCTGAATATCTTGCATTTCAATACAAATATAGTATTATTATATTTCATTTTCATTGTTTCATATTATTTACCCATATCTTTTACTATCACCCTTCAGTTCTAAACCTCCTTTCTCTTTCATATATCTATCTATCTTATCTATATACACTCTATTTCCACTTATTTCTATCTCTATTTTAACTCCCCCTCCTATCACTATTATGTTCAAAGACGTGATAATATTTCTTTTCTATTTTCCATCTTCCATCTGTTTTGTTATTCATGCATCCATTATTTAGCTCTTCACATCTGTTTATATTAAAGTTCCATCCTTTCATTATTCAATATCTCAATATACACCTGGTACCAATCACAATCATTATTTTAAAGCATTTAAAATATATCTATTTTAAATAGATATCCATCATTCAAACTCTAATTTTCAATGAATACTTAATTCTTATTCATACATCTATTCATGCTCTTTGCAATCCTCTAATCCATATAATTCTTCTATTAATACACATGTTTACATTAAATATATATTTTCATTATCTAATCGGTGGGCAATATTAATAGAAAAGAGTTAAAGATCCAATTCCAGCAATTTAAAATGCTTTTTCAATACCACCCCTTTGAGAGTTCAATTTTCTTTTTATTATTTTTTAAACAGATTTTTCTCCTCTTAAAGTCTCCAGTATTTTTTCAGTCTTTGTTTGCTGCTGACAAATAGTTCTAAATATTTATTCCCCTTAAATTTCTTGGGGTCAGATTGCAACTAAAAGTATTATCTCAGCCAGTTTACACACAATTCATCTTCTCTGCTCCTGCACTGTCTTAGGTGTTCAGACTGTCCTCGGCTTCACGGCAGCCATGTTGCTGCCGCTGCTCCTTGTCTTCAGATGAGAGGGCTTTCCGAGTCAGGGAGGAGAGATGTGGCTCTCCTGAACCTGAAAGGTGGTCCCCCTTTACTTCACCACCCCTCCAAGGTGGCTATGGCTCCTAATGGAGCCTTCCAACGAGAGCTCCAAATAGGGCCACGGAGCTCACGGTTCTCGCTTCTGAAGGTGCCAGAAGTACGACCGGAAGTCTCTGCTTTTAGGATTTTTTGATGGAGCCTCTTTCTCTTCCCCTGTCCTCCAGCGTTTTTAATTCATGACATCCAACAATTTGTTGATCCAGTTCCATATATCAATCGAGAAGAGTTGTACTAGTTTATCTACTGTTATTAAGTTCTTGAGCATTTTTGGTAGTTGGTCAGCGCTACAAATTAGAGCAATTAAAAATCCCACAGGATTCTTCAGCGTCTATGGTTTTGGCCACATCCTCTTGTACCACGTAACCATAACAGTGGTTTTGCTTCAGTACCTGTTTTCTCTGTTGTCTACTAGGTTTCTGCGCTATTATTTGAGAAACCTGTTCGCTGGAGCTTGGGAAGCACAAGACTTTTCACCTCTACCAGTGAACATACCGGAAGCCACAAAGGCCCAGGTGAAACTTCCCTTTTAAGCAAATACTTTCAGATTCCAGTCGAGCTCATCAAAGTCAAAAAGGGGATATTGGAAGCATTATTGTTTTTGTTTTGCTTGTCATGGAAATATTAATCTGCTGATATGTTCTGCTTTCCTATCATTCTAGATTTAATGTCTTCTTTGAGATTGCAAACTAATAAAAGGGAATGAACTTATGGCAGAAAACATAGTTTCCATTATTATCAGTAAAGCTCTGGACTATTATCACCTTCGTTGCCCCCATTATGCATCAGGGCATCCCCATAATTAATGCTGGTTAGGTTGCTACTCTAAAGCATCGACTTTTGCTGTGAACCATTTTTTCTGGACGTACCTCTGTGCAGGTGCAGCAGTGCGTGGAGCTGATCAGCAGGGCTAAGAAGCCAGTTATACTACTTGGCAGCCAAGTGACCCTCCCGCCAATCCCAGCAAACAAGCTTAGGTGAGATATGCTGCTTGCCCTGGACCGAGATCCCTTTTATAATATTGATGTAATACGAGGCTGCCACTGACTCTGAGGCCCAATGTCCTTGCTCAATAGAATTAATCCATTGATGGGAAAGAGAAACCACATGATGGGTGATGAGCAGATGTGTTCAGATGAGTAGACAGAAGGGAGAAGAGATGACAAAGAGATCTGAACTTTTCCTCCTGCTGCATATTCTTACAGGGAAGCTTTAGAAGAACTTGGGATCCCATGTTTCCTGGGAGGCATGGCCCGTGGCCTGCTGGGAAAGAACAGCCCAATGCACATTCGTCACAACCGGCGTGAGGCTCTCAAGGAGGCAGATCTGGTTATTCTGGCAGGTAGCTCAGCTGAGAGTTTTATACTGGCCTTTTGCTGAAGGAGGACCTTCGGAAAAACATTGGGGAATTGGGAGGTTAGCAGATGTTTTTGTTAGCATATATGATGATTGTCTTAACAATTGTTTTCCGTTTATGTCTTCTGTTGTCCTTTTCAGGCACCGTCTGTGATTTTCGCCTGTCGTATGGACGCATCTTGAGTAAGCACAGCAAAATCATTGCTGTTAACAGGAATCAGGAGCAACTGTTTAAAAATGCACGCTTTCACTGGACACCAAATATAGCCATAAAAGGTGAGGATCTTGTTCAAGGCAGCAATAAGAGAGATATTTGTTTGTTTGTTTGTTTATAAAATTTATGAGCAACACTTCTTAGGGATTTGGTATGGTGGGAAAGGAGACCAATAAAAAGATGGTGCTTAATGCATGCATTGTTCATAGTAGTGACCAGAGGAAGAGGATCGTTGGAAGAGGGGGGTTCATACCACCTTCAATTATGCTTTACACAGGGGATGCTGCATCGTTCTTTGTATGCTTAAACCAAATGCTGAAAGGCTATTCATGCCCTCAGGACTGGGTGATGAGCCTGAAGGAGGCTGATGAGAAGAAGGAGAAAACAAACAGGTAATAAATAGATGGCATTCTTTGTATGTGTCCCTGTGTAGTGCAAGGCTTTTGCAGATACTTATTGCTCTACCCTTAAATATTTTGCTATATAGAAAGTATCTCCTTGTATCAATTTATCATCTTCAGAGAGAATGCAGAAGAACCGACAGAACAGCATCTTAACCCACTGAAGCTCTTGCATCGTGTGGATTGCTTGCTCCACGAAGACAGTGTACTGGTTGCCGACGGAGGTGATTTTGTAGCAAGTGCGGCCTATTTTATAAAGCCGAGGGGGCCACTATCTTGGCTGGATCCAGGTAGGAGCTAAAGCAGTAGTCTAGACCTCATTGTTTTTCATGGGTGTAGAATGGATTGATACTTCATAACACAGCCTCCCACTTTGTATTCAACTGCCTTTGAAACTGGAGAAATGCTCCATCCTAGACAATATCCAGAAATATATTTTTGGTTTGCAAACGTGCATCCAATTCTCACTCAGTAAAACCCCCCAATCCACAGCGGTGTTTATCCCCCGGATCTCAGTCTCAGATGAAGTTTGGGCTCTCTGTCTTTGCGGCATTGCCACGGGGACCAAAGAAACAGACCACGCAAGAGAGAGCAGAAACATTACACTAGAGAGTCAATACGTAATCAGCCGCCCTCAAATTATTTTTAGTCTGAATAATGGGAGTAGTATAAAAATAAACTTTATTCAACAATCCTAAACAATTGTACAATTCTATTATTATTCTCCATATCTTTCATCATATTTTTACCGGTTCAGGAAGTGTATTTCCTTAATTAGTAATTAATGTATGTCTTGACTAAACTGTGGGTAAAACAGGCTTTTAGTACAAAGAATAAACTCCAGAATGCATCTTGTCCTTTACAGAGGCATGAATTAGTTTGTTGATTTGTTTTAATCTATAGGCATCCTTCCTTTCTGTCTTCTGTGTAACATACCAATCCTGACAGATGTTAACAAAGCTGAAAAACAGACACAGTTTGTAGTAAACAATCATAAGCAGATGAAATGCGCTTCTTTTTAAGGAAGCCAAGGAATTAACATTTGGGAATTAAGTACACACAACCTGCGGAGTTTCTTTAATCGTGATTTCTTTGTCTCACCTCCTTGCAGGGGCTTTTGGGACTTTGGGAGTTGGGGGTGGATTCGCCTTAGGAGCCAAGCTCTGCAGGCCAGAATCGGAGGTTAGTATATTGTAGAGGGAAGCTTAAGTGTGGAAGCGAAGCCACGGAAAAGCAAATAAGAGGCTAAATCTATTTTGCAGCATCTTTCTCCGGTGCTAAGTCTGCCATCTTTCCCCCCCCCCCCCCATTGTTAACAGGTTTGGATCTTATACGGAGACGGCTCTCTTGGATTCAGCGTCATGGAATTTGATACCTTTGTGCGCCACAGGGTAACTATGAGCTTGCCCAGTTTCTAGGAGGTCTAGGGTGACTTGACACCGCTAGCTTGGCGCGTTCAGATGTGGAAAGCCTTCTCCCCACCGCCAAGTCCCCTCTGCCAACTTCCTGTTGCCGTCTCATTGCGTGACAACTCAACACTGGAAATTAGCTGTGGGGACAACTTGCTGTGGGTGCTGGATGGAGAGCTGGGTGAGTGGCAAGGGAGCAGGCTGTCGGGGGGACAATGATTGGCAGGACAGCGCCAATAAGGGAAGCAAATGCGCTTCTCAGTGGCAGAGGGTTGGCTCCCGCCCAAACACCCATGGAGCAGTTTGGCTGTGGTGGCAACCAGGGCGTCCCATTTTGTGGAGTGGAGAGAGGTGTGGGAGGGATGTCACAATGGGAAGCCCAGGCCACCGCTGCTCTGCACGTTTTTCTAAAAAAGCAACGCTGCTGAATATTTGAGGGCCGAGAGCCGGGTGGGTGATTCCATGGTATTTGTCAGCTACTTCGCAACCATCCAGCATCGGCTGCCATGAACTCAGGAGGGCTGGACAGGAGTTGGGATGCTTTGAAGGAAACGAAACTGTGCCATATCTCTCTTGAGATGGGAACAGAATGCAGCTGGATACTAAACCTACTCCTGAAGTGACCATTCTGAGAGCCTCTTCTTTGAATTTGATTCGACATTGGGGACCCAGCTAATGAGAGGTGGCTAAGGGAGGGAAAAGTTAGACTTGGAGATTTTGACACGCGCGGCTCAATTCTGGCCATGCATTACTATAATTCACTTCTAGTAGACCAAATCTTTCTCAATAAATGGAGTTAAGGATTGTTCTTACTTAGAGGTTCCAGCTGAGGCAGCTTGAACCTCTAAGTAAGCTGACAGTTTCTGGTCATGTGCAGAGTGTCCCCCCCGCCCCCCAAAGCACTGGGTGGATGATTTCATGCTGTTTCTGGCCATGTGCAGAGTCTTTCCATGCAAAGCTGGTAGGTGATTTCCTGGTGTGTCAACCATCCCAACTTGATCGTTTAGAAAAAAAAGACTCCGTGACTCAGGGCTGGTGAAAGTATGCTCTGCTAAAGTCAAGTGGTTGCAATGTAGCAAGCTGAATCTGGCGTTTCATGCCCAAAACATAGTTAATGTTCCCCTTCGGGTCCCAGCCCCCCATGGACATTGATAGGTATCCAATAAGCAGGGTCGGTGCAACGGGATGGCAGGCCTGACATTCTGCCCCTCCTGGAATGTGGCTAAACCTGGGCAGAAAGAAACGAGGATTAAATATTGGAGGGTTTCCCTCTGCACATGGGGATCCAGGGTTTCTTTAACTTCGAAGTGTTCTCCCCCAATCCAGATGGGTGGAAGGGGAGATTTGCTGTTTGGTGCAGAGGAGAGTTGACAGCAGGTTTTAGTAAATTACAATGGAAAACTGGGTGGAGCCACCAGAGATTTTTAGGTAGTTTTGATTCCACAGTCACTGGATTGATGAAGCGGGTAATGAGGAAAGGGCCGACGTATAAGAACTTGGTAGACCTTATCCCCCACTTTGAATGCCTTTTGTGGGGATCTCTTTTCATCTGCATACTTCTTATATTCCTCCCTGGCATGTGCCAATGCTTTATGCACCACAGGCCAGGGGTTCTGCAGGGTTTTCATCCACTCAGCTGGCAAGGCGTTGGGGTGGGGTGGGGATTGTTGAGGAAGTTCTAGTATGAGAGCCAATTCCTGGCCAGTGGCTATTTAGAAGGGGTGAGCCCCGCATTGTTATAGGCAACCTCAGTGAATTGCAGGAGGTTTGCCCATTCATTCTCTTGATAATTAATATAGCAATAAGGACCCCGTTAGTTCTCTTACACACCCCGTTTGTCTGGGGTTTGATGAGAAGATCCCCAACAACTTTAAAAATACTTGCCAGAACTTGGAAGTGAACTGGACCCCCTGAAATTCTCTGGCCCTCCAGTGCCCCAGGCAGCCCCCGTAAACAAGCTGCAGAGAAGGCATGGCTAGAGTTAGGGCTAAGGAGACTTTTGGGCCTGCTAGGAAATGGGCGTCTTTGGAGAAGAGGTCGCTCAAAACCCAGATCCCTCCGTTGCCAGAGCTCTCCGGCAGTTCGACGGTGAAATCCATGGAGATCTTTTCCATGGAGATGGGGGGTCAGCCACAGGTTGCAGCAAGCCTGGGAGTTTTCCCAGGTAACTTTTGGCTGCCGCACATCCAGGGCAACTTGCCATGTGTTTCTCTGTGTCCTTTTCCATGCTGGGCCACCAAAATCGACATTTGGTTGGATGCAGCCTTTTTTTTTTCTTACAAACCCAAAGTTTCCCCCCGTTCTGAGTCACGGCTTTGTTGTTAGGACCATTATTTTCTGAGTTAATGGGACGTATAGTTGGGCCTCCACCCACTCTAATTCATGCCATACGGTGATATTTGTCTTGTGCAACTCAAACCATTCATTGCCCACTTGGGTGGTTTTTCAAGGCCCTCTTCAAGTCTTCAGCCATGAGCCATGGATTTGTTGGGTTCTTGTAAAAGTTGGGGCTGCTCTCTGGATGGAGGGGATGATGGAATTTACTGCCTCTTTCTACTTGCTGTTATATTGTGGAAGCCTCAATAAGGCACCTGCTAGGATGTCCCTGTCAGTGTTGGTGTTGGTCCTCTTGGTCCTTTGGTTGGGCGTTTATCGTTA
This sequence comes from Thamnophis sirtalis, assembly GCF_051295495.1. NCBI lineage: Eukaryota > Metazoa > Chordata > Lepidosauria > Squamata > Natricidae > Thamnophis > Thamnophis sirtalis. The sequence continues at coordinate 177,368,573 of NW_028261383.1, forward strand.
GCTTGCTTGGCAGTTACTTGGTTGGTATATTGTGTAGTTGATTGTTGGTGCTCATCTGATTGTTGATTGCTGGTTGTGTTTTTGGTCTTTTTGTTTCTTTTGTGGCTGCTGATTGTCTCTTTCACACATTCTGTAGATGTTGTTTATCTCTGCGTGTCCATTGATGACTGATTCGTCGGAGTGCCTGGCTTCCAGGAATTCCTTAGCATTTTTAGGCTTGATCTAAGATGGTCATGGTTTCCCACTTTAAACTATGGTTAAGTCTAACAATTAAGTCTCTAATTGAGAAATTAAAGAACTTACATCATGTCTTCTGATTGATGTATGATTTCATGGATGCGTTCTGCTAGTCTTCTGGGTGTTTGTCCTATGGAGTGGCTGCTGCAGTTGTTATACTGTATGTCATAGATAACTCCTGTTTTTCCTTCTGGGCTGCTGAGTCAACAGACGAGGTTATTATAATCACAGGCCATCAGCATAGCATACAAATCAACCAAAATCCTCCACAACATCCTGAGTAAACCAAAAGACCAACAGCCTCAGTAGAAAACACAGGAATCGTTAGCTTTAAAATCATACGTAGAAACAACACTAGGATACATCAAGGAATGTCTTTCCGGAACGGAATCCTCCTTTCTGGCATGGTCGTCTCGGGAGGCTTTCTTTGGCTTTTGAGTTTAATTTTAATATTTTCCTTGGCATTTTGTTGTAAGCTCCCAAGAGTTTTTCAGGATCGGGGAGAGTTATAATAAAATAAAACCAATTGTAGAGTGGAGCAGAGGCCCCCACGTCCTGGTTCACGGCTGCTACTGGTCCATGGGCCATTGGAAACTGGGCCACGTAAGATGCTGAGCGGGCAGAGCCCCATTTGCGCATGTGTGGGATCAGGTTACCTAATAATGGCTTCCTCCCTTAATCTCTTTTTAACATGGTTATTCCGCTCTCTTAGATACCCGTCATTGCCCTTGTGGGGAACGATGCCTGCTGGACTCAGATTTCCAGGGAGCAAGTGCCCTTGTTGGGCAGCAACGTCGCTTGTGCTTTGGATTACTTGGGTGAGTTAATAGCCTGCATAATCCCATGTGCCTTATGCCACCTAGAAACACAGGTAGAGTGAAGGCCAAAGAGCCTGGGCTCTCAGGAAGGACCAACAAAAGAATAGCAAAAGAGCCGTGGTGGCGCAGTGGCACAGTTCAGTACTGCAGGCTGCTTCTGCTGACTGCCGGCTGCTGGTTGACTGCAATTTGGGAGTTCAAATCCCACCAGGCTCAAGGGTGACTCAGCCTTCCATCCTTCTGAGGTGGGTAAAATGAGGACCCAAATTGTTGGGGGCAATATGCTGACTCTGTAAACCGCTTAGAGAGGGCTGTACAGCACTTAAAGCGGTATATAAGTCTAAGTGCTATTGCTGTTTAGTTCTCAGCCTCTTGGTTTGAAACAAATCCTGCTTCTATCACAAATTTCTGATCTGATTTCAAATGGAGCTGATCCCTGCTAAGTAAATCTGTTGGATCAAAACTAGAATGAATATCAGGATCTCAGATTCCCAGGCTGGTTTCACGTATACCGTGTATTTTGTCCAAGTTAATAAAAGTCTCTAAGCACCTACAAAGGTTAAGCTTCTGCTTTCCATCCTATAATATAGAGAATATGTACATCCTTATTTAGAGTATTTACAGATAAATAATTTGCATTATTTATAAATTGTAAATTTATCATTTATAATTTATAAACAATACTTATAAAGCTTGTTTATTCAGTAACAACTGAATCTGATGCAGTTAATCCTTGCTTAGCGACCAAAATTGGGAAAAGGAATTCTGTTGCTAAATGTTGCAGTCACTAAGTAGAAGCTGACATGACCATAATGGGCTTATGATGTCACTTTCCATTGGGCTATTAAGCAAAAACATTATACGTGATCATAACTTACAATTTCCGTGGCCTGTTAGCTCTGCTTGTTGCAAGCGGATGGCAATCCTAACAGTTGTAAATGTGTACCAGTTGCGATGCACGTGGATGGTAATCACACGAACACAAGCAGCTGCAAGGGATTGTAAATAGGAGGATTGGTTTCAAAGCTGTGTTCCATACCATCAAAACTTTGATCACTGAGCGAGGCAGCCAATAAGTGAGGACTCCCTGCTTCCAGCTTCCTCACCCTCCCGTATGTAATGTATTGTATCACCATGCACGATTCCTTTCTCCACCCCTTTCTTTATGCAATGCGCAAAACTTCTAATAAAAGTTAGATGTTATGACGTTGTTGTGGATAGATACTTAAAGCTGACCTGCAGTAGCAAAGCTTGTTGAGGGGGGGGGGGGGCTGTTGCCAACTTGGTTCCCAGTCTAAGTTTTTAGGGAGAAGGTTCCCTGTAGGATTGGCATAAAGCTTTCTCCCATGTTGATGAGTGATGGTTTTTTTTCTTTGCAGATTACCATGTGGTGGTGGAAGGTTTAGGAGGGAAAGGTTTTTTGCTCACACGCAAGAATGAGGACCAAATGGACGACATCATCCGGACAGCACAATCCATATGCCGGACTGGGCAGCCCGTCCTTCTCAACGCCTTGATTGGGAAAACGACCTTCCGTGAAGGCTCCATTTCTATGTAGGCTGTGGCTGTGGCTGCAGCACCTGAGCGTTACCTAAAGAGTAGAACCACTGCTTCGCATGGAGGCCCCGGCTGTTGAATTGCCATTAAGCTAGGGGTTGGGTCAGAATTGCTAGCTATTGCTAACACTTAGTAAGCTTTGAGGCCCTCTGTCAATATCTATTATTTCTGTTGTCTCCCTTTGCTTCGGCTTTTGTTGGTGAAAGTCGCTTTCATTTGGTGGCTCTTCCCTTTTCGTTATCATGGTATGTTTATCTTGGCAAACCTCGTTGACTAATCCTGACCTGCCAATCAGAAATACTGTCTATGTCTACTGAAAAAAGCATGGTGGGTAAAGAGAAAATTTAATTATTTTCTTGTACATTGTGGCAAAAATCTATTTCTCAGGAGAATATAAAAAACTAGAGAGTATATTAATAACAATAGAATAGAATGCAAATATCAGTGAATACTCAACATGCCTTGTGATAAGAAATAATACAAATGTGTAACAATGTATTCAAACTATATTAGAACTAAAGTTGTAATTTAAAATTTGTCAAATTACTTTTTGAAGTTTAGCTGGAAAAAATTAAATGTAATTGTCAAAGCAACTTATATGAACAAAATCAATCAGTTTTATTTTCTCCTTTGGATTATTTATTAAACCTGGAAGAGTAAATATAATGATCTTTGAATGTTTTTTTTTAAAAAATGTGTAATAATTATAGTTTGACCAAATTTGACTGATTTTGTTAGACATTTCTAGTTATATGTGTTTTGCATATTTTGAAATTTTTAGGTCTTAATTCCCAAAGTATTTTGACAACTTACTCAATTGATATAATTTAATATATAATGTGATACATATTTGTAGTTTACCCAGATTCTATTAATGATTTATATATATTTTTGTAGTGTGCTTTAAGGAATTTATTCAATACAAATTGGATATCAAATAAAACCCACTTAATAATCTTCACTTATTTTTCTATAGAAGTATACTATTTCAATACAGATAGGCATAGCTTGCTCTGAAATGAACACTGAAATAAATTTACAGAAAACCACATCTTCTAAATTTAGTGGAACTTAATCCCAAGTGGTTCTTGATTGAGTTGCAATAAATGTCAACTTTTTGAATATAATTAAGATTAAAATTCACATTTATAAAATTCACATTTTTACTTTTGTATGTGTTTTTCTATTGCTGTCACTTAGAGGCTTCTAGTCATTTGAGGTTAGAATTCTGATTTCTAATTCTACTCTGCCATAAACTGAATGACCTCTTGACACATACATACATACATACATACATACATACATACATACATACATACATACATACGTGAAGATGTTTCAGAGGACTACTATTCACTGCAGTTTTTGTTATTTCTGAATATTATTTTATTTCATACCAAGATACGAATATTGCTGTTATGAAGGTGAGTAAGTTGATCATCCGGTGGCAGAATATTAGGAGAAAATAATTGTTAGAATACCTGGAGTGTACAAGTTCCATCCCAATATATGTTTTATTACAATGATTTTATTGATGTTGGTGATTGGAGCTCTGGGGACAATGACATAGCATCCTGTGAGGACACTGCAGTTTAAACTTACTATTTCCTTACCAGCTGAGACAAAATCTGCTCAGCAAAGCAGCTTTCTGACATGAGCTTCATGTCTTTTGCCCCACTTTTTTGGGAGGGAGGGTCTGCCTTGGTTTCAAATAGAACTCTTTGAAGTTATATCAGTGAATGGGTTCAGGATACCAGTTCTAATCACTTAGTATTTTTGGTCAGAATTGTTGGCTATGGAAATCTTCATGTTGCATCTAGCAATCCGGGGGGAAGGGGGGGGGCTGACATCGCAGTGAAACGGTCGGGCGATCTTGGAGGTCCAAGATCGCCACCAATATCCAGGTCGCTGGACGGTCCATCTGGACCTAAACCGTCCCGTAAAGACATTGACAAGAAGGGGCGCATCCTGTTGATCCCAGAGACATCGCAAAGTTTCTGGTGATCCAGGAAAAGCCCCTTTTACCGGCGACTGCGAGGCAGCCATTAATGACTGCTGAAACTGTTGACAGCTCCAGAATGCAAGGGCAGGAGAGAGTGCGTCATCTTGGTGAAAATGTTTTTTTTATTTGAGAGAACACCCTAAATAAGGAAAATTTAAATTAAAAGTGAAGACTGAAGAGAATAAGCAGCAAATTTAAGCCAAAGTCAAACAGGGTTTTTTCCCCTTTTTATTATTGGAATTTAACTGGACTTTACAAATGCAGTTTACTTTTTAAACCGGACTGATTTTTTTTCCTTCCTTTTTTTTTCTGGATATATTGACATAATTAAGTTTTATTCTCTAAGACTTTTTTTTTCTCCTATTTTTTTCTTTAAGGTTTTATTGTACCTTTTCTCTTTGGATTTTTTAAAAACTTTTTATGATTGAAAGTAAGAGGGAAAGTGGGGAAATAACACTGCCATCTAGAGGTTTTGAAACATTGTTTTTATTTTCATATGAGTGTTTGGAGAAAAGCTGTTCCTTTCAAGGACACATTGTTTGGCTAAGGAATGTGCGATGAGCATGGAGGTTGTTTACACAGGTGCTCTTCTGTGATATTCTCAATATGTGGAGTCTTGCCTTGAAAGAATAAATAGAAATTCAAAGAAAAAAAGCCTAGTGTGACTTGGGGAAAATTGAAGAGTGTGGATGTGTCAAAATAAAAAAGGGGAGAAGGCAGGAACAGAAGTGGGACAAAAACTTACTAGGAAAAAAACCAGATAACTAGAAACTATATGGGAAAATATAAAGTTAAGATAAGGGTTTTATTCCTAAATATGATAATAAAATGGAGTTTCTAAATGGTTGAATATGAAAGATAGCTAAATAAAAGTTAAAATATATGGAATATGGATAAATATGAAACTGATATGGGGAGGATGTAAAGCAGAGGTTTGTGATTCACCTTTTTAACATCATAAACTGAGTTGCAAATTGATTGAATATGACGATAGAAGGACAACTAAGGATGGGTCAAAATATATGAAACATGGACGTACATAGAACCTTTAAGATGACGAACAAAGTGAGATGTTTACCGCTTCTTATTCTATATAATAGATTAAGGGAATTGTAATGAACATTGAACAGCGAGGATTGCCATCTAGAGACAATTAAGGGTAATCTAACCCAAGAGATGGAAAAATGGAGAGGGAACATGAAATATACCTACAATGGGAAACTATTGAGATAAAAAGACAGAATCACAAATTGGGGGCATGTAAGGATGTATAATTACATAAAGATAATGATGAGAATAGCGGGGAATGGTAACCAGGTCTACATCTCGACCAAAATTAGGCTGGTGTGTGTGTATGTGTTAAAAGCACAATGACTATATATGTATACTTTTCTGTTATATTGTTTTTTTATTAAAAAGGAGAAAATTAAAATTAAATATGTATAGGAAAAGGAATTATAAATACCATCAAAATAAAATGGAACTCTCTCAGAAGCTGAAATACACCAAGTAAATGAGATGAAGAGTGGGAAGCAGAGGAGAAAGGGAAGGGAAGAAGAGAGGGATAGGAGAGAGGGCAAGGGGAGGGGGAGAGGAGGAGAGAAATGAGGAGTGGTAAGGGGAGGGAGGAGAAGGGGAGAGGAAGGGGAAGTTGAGAAGGGAAGGATGACAAAGGGAAGAAAGGAGGTAGGGAGTGGGAGGAGAGAGGGAGAAGAAAGTGATGGATGAGATATAAATATGGTGTATGGAGAACAGAAGAGCCAATAATTGGTTTTGGGGAGTTGTTGGTAAGATGAATTGATGTAAACATTTAATAATACAATATGATGTTGGTTATGTAATAGTAGACATGTGATTAGATGTTATGAAAATGAAAAAGTAAAAAACTTAAGAAAAAAAGCAAGGAGGACTTGTATTTGGTTTGCCTTAAGGGTTCAGGGCTGGAATCCGGTTTCCTTTGAGCCTTTGGGGGGTTGCAAAAGGTCCGGACGGGGGAATCCTCCTAGGGGGAACTAGGATCAGGACCATCTTGTCACACCCACCAGTCACATTACCACCTAGCCACGCCCAGCCACGCCCACAGAACCGGTAGTAAAACTATTCGGATCCCACCTACATGGGATCCCCACCAGATGGATCTGTAACTGGCTGATCAACCACGCTCAATGTGTAGCCCTTCATGGACCAGAGGGACCCGGGGGGGGGGGGGAGAGTAGGATACTTCCAGGTCCTCTTTTGGGCCCAGCGCTCTCCAGGACCTTCCATGGCCAGGACCTGAGCGCACTTTAGTCAGAAAGCCCACAAAGGTTTCCCAGCCACTAACAGATGCAGGATAAACGGCCGGTACGTTTCGAAGGATTCTCCTGGCCGGACCTGCTGTGCCCAGAAAGGCGACCTGGATGGGCAACGCTTCGGACGGCCACTTCTTCCCCCCGTGGAAGCGGCCCTCCTCTCCAAGACGCCGCGGAGTCGCCCCCCTGTTGCGCCAGAAGCCGAGGACCGCCCGACGGACCAAGACCGCCGCCCGCCTCCTCTCCCGCCCCCCCTCCGCCCCTCCGCCCCCTCCGAGCCCCAGCAGCCCCAGCAGCCGCCGCCGCAGCCGCCGAGGCTTGGCAGGCGAGCGGAGGAGGCATGCGAGGAATGCGCTTCCCGCGGAGCGCGTCCCACGGTCCGCCCCGCTTCTCCTGCCCGGGGCGCGGAAGGACGGCGCCGCTCGGGGCTGAGCGAGGATGGCGCAGCCTTTGCTCCGGAAAACTTTCCTCCGGCTGAGGGGCAAGGAGCGCCCGCGGGGACGGAAGGCGGCGCCCGCCGCGCCCCAGGACCAACCAGGTACCCGAGGGCGGCGCGGGCTCCGGGCCCCCTTCTCTCTCTCCCCCCGCGGGGCGCACGGAGTCAGGGTGCCCCGAGGGGGCTGCTGCGGGCCCCGTCGGCGTCTCCTCCGCAGCGGTTGGCCAAAGAAGCCAAGGAAACGGGGGGAGGGAAGAGGCTCCCGAGCTGGGCTGCGTAGCGCAGTCCGCCTTTCCGCGGTGCCCCGAGGGAGCCCAAGTGGCCGGGCCCGGTTCCAAAGGGGATTGCGGAGAGCCGTTCTCCAGGCGGCCCCCGGTTCTCGCCCCGGCCCCCGCCTTGAGACGGAAAGCGCCTCTGGCGCCTCTCGGCCCGTTCAGTCAGAGGGAAGCGGAGCGAACTTCTGCAGCCGCTGCGCCCTTCCCGAAAGCCTCCCCAGCGGTGGGGCGAAGGCCGGGGCTTCAACTGCAGGGAGCGTAGAAAGGGGCCGGGATCGAGGCCCTTCTGGGTTGAAGGGGGTCTGGTCAGCCGGTTGAAGGGTCCGGCTGTTTGGCCAACTGGCCCCGGGGTCCTGGAATAACTGGCCCCGAGGGCTGGGAGTTGCATCCTACAGCCAGAGAGAGGGAGGTTTAGAATTTAGAATTTAGAATTTTATTAGAATTTGTAGGCCGCCCTTTTCCCTGAGGGGACTCAGGGCGGCTCACACAAAAACTGGGAAAGGGGAATACAGACAGTAGGACAAAACATGTAATAAAATAGCAAACAACAAACACTCATCATTCGGGCGGGTAACTATCCTATCCCCAGGCCTGACGGGCGAGCCAGTTCTTCAAGGCTATGCGGAAGGCCTGGACGGTGGAGAGGGTACGAATCTCCACGGGGAGCTCGTTCCAAAGGGTCGGGGCTACTGCTGAGAAGGCCCTCCTCCTTGTAGTTGCCAGCCGACACTGGCTGGCCGATGGAATACGGAGGAGGCCTAATCTATGAGATCTTATCGGTCGCAGGGATGTAATTGGCAGAAGGCGGTCTCTCAAGTATCCAGATCCACCGCCATGTAGGGCTTTATGGGTGATTAATAGCACCTTGAAGCGCATCCGGAGATCGACAGGTAGCCAGCGCAGCTCGCGGAGGATAGGTGTTATGCGGGTGAATCGGGGTGCACCCGCAATCACTCGCGCGGCTGCATTCTGCACTAGCTGAAGTCGCCGGATGCTCCTCAAGGGCAGCCCCATGTAGAGCACATTGCAGTATTCCAGCCTAGAGGTCACAAGGGCCCGAGTGACTGTTGTGAGAGCCTCCCGATTCAGGTAGGGTCGCAACTGGCGCACCAGGCGAACCTGGGCGAATGCCCCCCTGGTCACAGCCGTTAAGTGGTGGTCAAATGACAGCTGTGGATCCAGGAGGACTCCCAAGTTGCGAACCCTCTCTGAGGGGTATAAAATTTGACCCCCCAGCCTGAGTGGTGGAATAATAGCCAAATCTTTGGGAGGGAAACACAATAGCCACTCGGTCTTTTCTGGGTTGAGCACAAGCTTGTTCACCCTCATCCAGTCCATAACGGCCTCAAGACCCCGGCTCATCACGTCAACCGCTTCATTGATTTGGCACGGGGCGGACAGATACAATTGAGTATCGTCCGCATATTGATGGTATCTAATCCCGTGCCTGCGGATGATCTCTCCCAGCGGTTTCATGTAGATGTTGAATAGTAGGGGGGATAAGACCGAACCCTGAGGCACCCCATAATTTAGGGGCCTAGGGGACGATCTCTGCCCCCCCACTAACACCGACTGCGACCTGTCCGAGAGGTAGGAGGAGAACCACCGTAACACGGTGCCTCCCACTCCCACCTCCCGCAGTCGTCGCAGAAGGATACCATGGTCGATGGTATCGAAAGCCGCTGAGAGGTCAAGGAGGACCAGGATGGAGGAACGTCCTTCATCTCTGGCTCTCCAGAGATCATCCATCAATGCGACCAAAGCGGTTTCTGTGCTGTAACCGGGCCTGAAGCCTGACTGGAAGGGGTCTAGGTAGTTTGCTTCCTCCAAGGACCGTTGGAGCTGGAAGGCCACCACCTTCTCAACAACCTTCCCCAGGAAGGGAAGGTTGGAGACTGGACGATAGCTATTAAGAACAGCTGGATCCAAGGATGGTTTCTTCAGGAGGGGTCTCACCACCGCCGCTTTCAGTGCGGCGGGGAAGTTCCCCTCCCGAAGGGAGGCGGTCACAACCGCCTGGATCCAGCCTCGTGTCACCTCACTGCAGTTAGTAACCAGCCATGAGGGACACGGATCCAGAACGCAGGTGGAAGTACTTACAGCTCTCATGGCCTTGTCCACATCCCCGGGGGTAACGTCTTGAAACTCAACCCAGAGCTGTTCTACTTGGTCCCCCTGCGCCTCGGCTGGAACTGCGGGGGTGGAGTCCAAGTCCGACCGAAACCGAGCAATTTTGTCCGCTAAGAATTGGGCATATTCTTCAGCTCTGCCCTGCAAGGGTTCCCCCGCCTCCCTTTTGTTCAATAGGGAGCGGGTTATCCTAAACAGGGCGGCTGGGCGGGACTCAGCGGATGCTACCAGGGTGGCTATGTGCGATCTTTTTGCTGCCCTAAGTGCCCTGGTGTATTCCCTGGTGCAGGTGGTTACCATTGCCCGGTTCGATTCGGACTTATCGGACCTCCAACGGTGCTCTAGGCATCTCCTCCGGCGCTTCATCTCCCGGAGTTCCTCGGTGAACCAAGGGGGTCTCCGGGATCCGCCGCCTCGGAGGAGCCGCAGTGGCGCAATCCGGTCGAGGGCCTCCGACGCTGCCGAGTGCCACGCAGCAGCCAGAGTCTCCACCGGATTGTGGGCGAAAGAGTCAGGAATAACCCCAAGCTCTGTCTGGAACCTTACTGGCTCCATAAGACGCCTGGGGCGGAACCACCTGGTCGGTTCCTCCTCCCTACAGTGGGGGTTTGGCCTCCGGAAGTCGAGCCTCAGTAGGCAATGGTCTGACCACGACAGGGGTATGATGTCACTCCCCCTCAGACCAAGATCACAAATCCACTGCTCCGAGAGAAATACGAGGTCAAGCATGTGTCCCGCTGAATGGGTTGGGCCCCGAATTACTTGGGTCAAGCCCATGGCTGTCATGGAAGCCATGAACTCCTGCGCCCCATCAGAGTTTTCACCGAGCGACGGCAAATTAAAGTCCCCCAGGACCATCAACCTAGGGAACTCAATTGCCAGCTCGGCTACCGACTCGAGGAGCGAGGGGAGGGCTGCTGCAACGCTGTTGGGAGGCAGGTACGTTAGCAGCAGACCCACTTGACCCTTGAGGTCCAACTTTAACAGCAAAGACTCACACCCGACAATCTCCGGAGCAGGGACCCTACGAGGAACTAACGACTCTCGGATAACAGCGGCCACACCCCCACCCCTTCCCTGGGCTCTCGGCTGATGCAGCACCTGAAATCCTTCTGGGCACAGCTCTACAAGGGGGACTCCTCCCTCTGGGCCCAGCCAGGTCTCAGTAATACATGCCAGGTCTGCCCTCTCGTCTAAAATTAAGTCCCGGACGAGAGGAGCTTTATGTACAACAGACCTGGCATTTAGCGACAACAGCCTGAGACCAGGGTCCTGACTACTTGCGCCATCTGGTCTTGGAGTGGGACTCCTAGGGCCGGAAGGAGGGATCTCTGTAATGTAGCGAACCCTCCTTCCCCGGTAATGGCCTGCCCTAAAGTCCCCGCCGTATCTGCCCCTCCCTGTTACGACCGCAATACCCCGACCCTCTCCCGTGTCTCTGGTCCCCTCAACCACCCCCGTGGCCCCCGCAACTCCCGGCAGGTCCTCCGAATCACGCATACTCATACACTCCCCCAAACAGTCCCCACGTAAGAAGTTAAAAACACAAAATTACAACAATATGATCATAAAAAAGTGGGACATTCATCCATCTCAAGCGTACCTCAAGCATAACCCATACAAAGACAGAAGAAAAAGGTGAAAGAAAAGAAAGAAATTATAGTTTCTTTCTTAGTCCCAGAACATGTGAGTGCCAGAAACCATCACTTGAATGGCTCTTATGTGCTTATGCCATCCTGCACCACCATGTGATCCCATTGGCACAAAGAGCCAGTGTGAAGAAGAGTTTGAGTGTTGGACAGGGACTGAGGAAGTCCATCTTCCAATCCCTGGTTGATTGTTGGATTTGCTGGGTAAACTTGAGGCAAATCCCTCTCTTTCAGCCCACACTGACATGTGGGTTCTGGCTAAAGTAAGAGAAGGGCGGACACCATGGTGTGCATTGCATTTACTGCTGGGGGAAAGGTGAGATAGAAAAGAAGCAGTAAACAAAAATGCACATGCTGGTTTCCAGCTGCTGCAAATAAAACTCTAGCTGACAAGAGATCCATAAATGGCTGGATGAATTGAGTGTTAATTCTGCAGGAATGCAGAAGATGTCAATTGCCATTTTTTTAAATTCATTCGGTGACACTGTAAGAATGGCCTAAGAAAATCTTTATATAGATTCCCTTCTCCATTAGATCTTTCACCATGAACATTCACAGACTCTGCTGAAAGTCCAGAAAATTGTGGTAAATATTGAAATAATAAAGCAACATGACTTGTATGAGGGAGGCTTACAGTCATATTGAACCAAGTAGCTAGTTTGGGATTAATAAACAAACACACCACTAGGAGGTCCTGGAGAAAGGATCTTGCTCTAAACCTCATTTCTCCTTCTGTAAATAAAAAGTAATAATCATGTAGCTTGTAGAAATGAGAAGCTGAACATGACATGTAAATTAAATGTGTTCTTCCAATTATGATAACTGAATTTTTTTTTTCTTGAGAGTATCCTACATTTCTGCAGAGAAATTTTGTTTCTGTTATTATCAAAGTTCTTGTTATATATTCAAGTCCACTAAACCCCTTTCTGATTTAATGTTAATTTTTCCTCCATATGGAAAAGCCTCTTTTAAACTTGTTTTTGGTCATTCTTTTGTAATTTTCTTCTTTTATGACTATAAATCTCTTTGAGATATCAGATTGAACTGAAGTCAGTTTTTACTGCTTGTAAAAACAATGATAAAGCTATCAAGATCTAAGTGTTTATTGTTTTTATCCCCAGCTTTTATCGGTGAACTTTCCACAATATTGATGGAAATGGTAATAAACAATTTCCCCAGTCAATGAAGATAAAATATTTTTTAAAATAGCGAAATAATATAATCAAATATTTTGATTGATGAAATAGAGTGTTCTAAAGTTTAATACAATTACTCTGAAAAGGGAGGCAATTCTACTATTCATGCTTTATCCAATCTCTCCTGATTTGTGACCTGCATCTTCATCCTTGAGTTATGCCTGAATCAATGGGGCTGTTCCTGGGCAATCAGTCTCTTAGGAGCTACAAAGGGAGTTCTGTCTCTTGGCCAAGGAGGGGACTATGCAGTAAACAACAGGAAATCCAGCTTGGCACGAAGTCCGAGCAGCTGGAAGTTTGGGACAGATATCCTGGCTTTTGCTCTCTTGAAATCCTCAGCTGCATTTCTTCAGGCCAAGCTCCCCCCCTCCCCCAACCCCCCCCCCTCCCTACTGCTTAAATCCTTCCCAATTCTTCTTTTGGCATCATCAGAAGTTCTGAAGGGTTGTTTCACTCGGAGAAGGTTTCATTTCAAAGGTCGCTCAGACTTAATTTTCCGTGTTTCCCTGTGATGGGAAGGTCTGCTAGTCTCTGCACTACATTATCTGACAGCATAATCGGGGTCCTATCAGTCAGTAGGAAACTGGACTCGAATTGAAATTCAGCCTTTTGCTTAGAGTCCTCCTGAATAGAGACTGAGTGGATGAGGGCACCAAATTTGCAGATGGTGATCATTTTACACAATTGCATATAGTGCGTAAGTAGCATTCTTTCCGGAATGGGCTGAATGTGCGAGTGGTTATACATCCTTGGTTACATCCTGTCTTGACAGTTGCCGTGTGCTGTACAGGCAGCTAAACAATTCAAAATACCTTGGCTAAACATTCAGTCTGTCTTCATGGGGTTTAGTTTATTATCCTCTGATCATCTTCATTGCCTTTCGGTTTCTCTACATCTTTTAAAGGCTGGTGACTGGAATTAAAGACGGGCTCTGACTAATGCAGGGCAGAATGGAAGGATTGCTTCCTCTGACTGAATATATCTTTGCCTTTTTTGCAGTCATACAACACCTTGTTAGCGCATATTCAGTTTGCAATACTGCAACTTCATTTTCACAAGTACTGTTACTTAGCCAGTGCCTCTCATACTATATCTGTCCATTTTATTTTTGTTTCTTGACTGAACACAGCACTTGAGTCTGTTGAATGTATTTATGTTACTTCCATCCCATTTCTCTAGCATTTCAAGATCAATTTGAATTTTATTTATTCTAGGATATTAGTTATTCCACCTAATTTTGTATTATCTGCAAAGAAGAAGAATAGAATAGACTAAAACTTTATTGTCACTTTAAATGTACATTAATCAGCATACATTCAAATGAAATTTCATTGCATTCAGCTCTCAGAAGATGACTATTGTGCATATACCCAAATACCCACACATATACCACACAGAGAACATGGTGGAAAAAAAGAATCTTGCAAATTTACAAGACAGATGGAATAAGGAACAAAACCGTTACAGAATCTAGTAGCCCTACTATAAATACTTCAAAGTCTCCTCCCAGGGGGGAGCAACAGAAACAGACCCTGAAGTGAGTGCGTGGGGTCTCTAACAATGCTTCGAGCTTTAAGCACATAGTGCTTATGAGCAATATCCTGACTAATGGGAAGCAAGCTTCCTGTAATCTTCTCTGCTGTCCTTGCCACTCTCTGTACGGACCTTCTATCTGAGGCGCTGCTACTACCAAACCAAACAGTTTGTTAAAACGCTCTCAATCGGGCCTCGGTTAAGCATTCCTTCTATCTATCCCTTATAAACGCATGTGAAGCTCCTTGCAAAACTGCTGTTCGTATTGCTGAAGAACCATTGATAAGTACTCTTTAGATACAATTTTTATATCTATGTCTTATTTTAATTGTCATGCCATCCAGCCCACATTTAACTACTGTATCTTGCTAATCTTGCTGATCAGTATATTTTGAAATGTTCTGGCATGCCTAAAATCAAGAAATTTTACAATAGCAATAGCACGTAGATACCACTTCACGGTGCTTTACAGCTCTCTAAGCCAGTGGGTCTCAACCTTCCTAATGCCGCGACCCTTTAATACAGTTCCTCATGTTGCGGTGACCCCCAACCATAACATTATTTTACGTTTTCTGTATTTTTTCAAAAATATGTGTTTTCCGATAGTCTTAGGAGACCCCTGTGAAAGGGTCATTCGACCCCCAAAGGGGTCCTGACCCACAGGTTGAGAACCACTGCTCTACGTTGTTCACAGAGTCAGCCTCTTGCCCCCAACAATTTGGGTCCTCATTTTATCGACCTCGGAAGGATGGAAGGCTGAGTCAACCTGGAGCCGATGAGACCCAAACTGCCACACTGCAGAGGTAGCCTGCTATACTGCATTCTAACCACTGCGCCACCCTGCACAATGATAACATTTCCAGTTTACTAAGGTAGTTAATGAACCAAAAATAGAGAACCAGATTTGTTTATGACAAATCCACGCTAACTACTGGGATTACTGCACTTTTGCAAGCCTTCAAAACTGATCTCTTTATTGTGTTCTAAAATGTTTTCAGGTGTCAATGTTAGATTGCCCTGTCATTGTGCACTCAATCTCCCCTTTCCTTCTTTTCGAACATAGGGACATCTTCTCATCTGGCACACGTCCAGTTTGCAGGATTTTTCAGGGAGAAAATATATATAGGGATTTGCCTAGACTATGAACTGATTCCTTCAATAGGGTGCAATTAATTTGGCATTAGAGATAGAATTTGATAGAGAGATATAAACCGGTTCAGAATAAAGGGACAGCCATGTTTCCATCCGTCTCAAGATTCAATATTCCCCCTTCAATATTCCTTCTTTTGTTTTGTTTTGATCAGTTTTTGTTGGCTGCCTTGAACATTCTCCAGACTAGAAAGTAAATCACATAAAATTAAAAAAAGACAGGTGATCAAAGGATGCAGCCCTTCAGATAGTTGCAGGAATGAATCCTCGTCTACGATGAGCAGAATTTGGGTTCCATTTTCTGTTCAGTAGGCGTCACATTTAGGCTTTGGCCCTTTTCTTTCCTCCTCCTGTTTCCTTATTTGGTAGGATTAATTCATAGTTATTTATTTCTCTGATGAAATACTAAGGGCCCATATTGGATAGATTAATTAATCAACTTCTGTTCCAGTAGATCCTTCATTGGAGCTGCCGGAGGATTTACATCGACCTTCTGAACCTAAGTCGGTGGATACTGTTCTGTTGGTTGATGGAGGCCAGAAAAGTGTTGCCATCACTGTGTCACGGAGACAGAATTGGGCCAAGTTCACCTGGAGCAGTCAAGAGGACTCTCATAAGAGAAGGCCACGCCGGAGCCTTTCCCCGGAGCCACCCACCCCGGAAGACATTGGCTCCGTGGCAGCCGGACCTAGTAAAGATGCTGACTTGCTAGCCACCTCCCCGGAGACAGGTAACCCCGGCCTCAACACCAAATATAGCAACCAAGGGGCTTATCTGCAGAGCCTGGAAAAAAGTAGCCGCCGGTGGGTGCTCTCCGCAGGGAAGACTCAAGGCGTAGACGACGAAGCTCCCACTTCCGCCACTGCGATGGAAGGGCTCCACAGGCCTGGCAACTCCCAGGGAGAAATCTGGTACAACCCAATTCCAGAGGACGAGGACCTCCCCTCCCTTGGGAGGAAGGGTGGTGGTGGTTGTGAGAATGGGGACAAGAAGAGGAACCCAGCGGAAGTTAAAGTCCCACATGAACGTACAGATATGGGCAGTGTAGATATGAAGGCAGCCAATAATGTGCAGATTTCACCAACCCAACGGAAGGGCGTTAAAGAAGTGGAGGTGCTGGGCAGCCACCAGTCTGAGACTTGCGGTGAGTTGGTTCTAAGCAGAGACTCGCATTTCGTCGGGAGCGTGAGAACTGACTTGTGGCTTTGGAGAGTTGGAGTCTGGGGACTGTGGGGATTTGGTTGCATGTCATTTAGCCAAGAGCAAGATTCTTCTTCTCTTATGCCGAGGCATAAGATATCCTGGGAGCATCTCTTCTTTTAAAGAAAGTTAGGGATAGAGAAGACAATCCCAGTCTTTTAAACAGCTGTTATGCTGAGTTTAGTTTAGCTGACTGTGCTTAGAAGTGCTTAGAAAGGATCCATTCTGAACGCCCAGCAGTGCCCCACTAACCCCTGGGAGTGGCTAGTGGATGTCTTGAAATGCCGTTTATCCTAAATGCACATTGAATTTAAGGCCGTCACTAAGGGAGAAGCATTTTCAGTGAAACCACCAGCACATATCATTGATTGGGTTGCTGGTTGTAGGTGTTTCCAATCATTCATAGAACCACCTAAAGTTTTGGCTGAAACTGTTGAGTTTAGCCGGATGGACATTCGTGTTCCTATTAATAATTAAAGTGGTATTTCAATTTTGGGGGTATCTGCAATAAACAAGGGGGGAATGTCTGCTCCTGCATTAACCGTTTATTCTGTATCAGATTGCTTTGTGGCTTTTTTGGGAAGAAGAGGGTTGCCTTCTCTAGTTGTCCCTTTTTCTGAAAAGCCACCAGGAAGGAAGCCAGTTCCTTCTCTCCCACCCTGTGCAGCTTTGGTGCAATGCCTGTTCCCTGCGGGATGAGCGGCCTTTGGCCTTACACGGTTTCTCTCCTCAGGAAAGGTACCTGCTGCAACTGTGGATCCTGAAGAAAGTCCTGCCGGGGCCACACTGGCGGCCCAGAACACCAGCGCCAGTCGGAAGAGCCATTCCTTCAGCAAGGCCAAGTCCCCAGGCCCAGTGCGAAGCCTCTCCATCAAAATGAAGAAGCTGCCAGAGCTGAGGCGGAAACTGAGCCTGCGCAGCTCCCGTCCCCGAGGGCCAGAAAGGGCTTCCTCTGCTAAGGAGTCGGGGAATGTCATCAGCCGCTACCATCTGGACAGCAGTGTGGGAGCTCCGCGACCTGTGACCCGAGAGAAGGCGGCCGGCCCTGGGGGGTATTTGAGTGACAGTGACTCCCCAGAATCTCCGGCCAAGGCAAAGGCAGGCCTTGGCCTCGAAGGGTCACCGTTCTGGCCGTACAGTTTTGCTGAGCAGCCCAGCAGTCCGGAGCATTTCTCTGGCCTTGTCAGCATCCACCTGCTGGGGATCCAGGGCTTCAAGCCTCCCAGAGCTGAAGCCAGAGAACTCTTCTGCATTCTGCAAGTGGATTCCGTCAACAGGGCTCGCACAGCCCTCCTGCCTTGCCAGGCTGCTGTCCTCCCCCTCAACCATTCTTTCCAGCTGGAGCTGGAGGACGCCCAGCTTCTCAAGATGGTGGTCTTCTCCTGTGACCCTGCGGTGGGCAAGAACCGAGTTTGCTGCCATGGCACCATCATTCTGCCCCAGGTTTTTCAAGGTGAGGAAGGCTGTTCGTGCCAATAGGTAGCTTTCTAAGGAGCTGCAGATAGAAACAATGTCCTTTGCAGCCCACCTGTCCACACAGTAGGAGGCTTCCTTCTCTGCCGGATCAGATCCTTTTTTTTTCACTAGTTCAGTACAGGCTACATGAGAAGAGCCTCAGTTCAACATCTTTATCATTCAGGGCTACTTTTAAACTTGTGATGGGATGGAAGTCAAGAGTTGGGATCCCACTCAGGCAAGGATTGTCTTCTTGTTGTCTCTCTTCTTTCTGCCAGCATAGCACGGGACCCAAGTCCTGCTCAAGATGCTGGTGCTGGGTATAATCTCAAGAGCTTCTGAGACTGAATTGACCGCATGGGACTTTCTGGTTTGGGGAAGTGGGGGGTCCGTTGTAGTCATCACATTCTCTAACATTTCTGGTTTCAGGTGGTAGGACCCAGCAGTTAGCCCTGCAACTGGAGCCTCAGGGGCTTCTTTACATCAAACTCACTCTGGTGGGTCAGTGGGATCCAACTAATTCTGAACAGGAGCCACAAGTCTTTGGAGTGAAGCTGAACCAGCTGGTGAAAAAAGAAGGCGCTGCCATCAAGGTGCCACTCCTAATCCAGAAATGTGTCACCCAGATTGAGAAACGAGGATTGAAGGTGAATGTTCTCCACCCCAAAGCAACCAATTTCCCAAGTTTTGTGTAGACCACAAAACATAAGAGTAGCCCAACCTGATCAACTCCTTTCTCCCAACCCAGATGCCCGTTTTTTTGTAGTTTGCCATCCATGTGAGATTTATTCATAGGACCTACGTGGCCACTTGCCACATACAAGGATTCCAGGCAGCTCACAACCATCCCTAAAACATAGTTAAAGACAAAGGCACCTTCCCTCCGAGTGCCAGGCCAAACATTCTCACAGTTCATCCCGATGTACTAGCCCGATGCTTTGGGGGAAGAGGCAGATTCCCACAGCCTTTCAGAATGCTAAAAGGGTAGAGATTCCTCTGATCTCCAGTGGGAGGATGTTCCTCACCAAGAAGACACTCCTCCAAGTCCCACCCAATGGGCTACATTTAAGGGGAGGGAACTTAAATGCCCCCACCCCGTCTAATCTCGTAGGGCAGGCAGATACCCTCAGGGAGAGGCATTTCCTTCAGTAACCTACCGTAGCCTTGTGCCATTAGGACTATAAAGATGATAATCAATACCTTGAATTGGAGCTGGAAAGCAACTGCAGGCCAGCACAGGTTACACAGCAGGGTATCCAAAACTGGACTGTTACAGCTTCTGGATGATCTTCAAGGCCAGTTCCATGCAAAGGCATTATGGTAATTGAAACGGGAGGTGACTAAGGCATGGCTGACTTCTTCCCTATCCTATTGCTTGCAGCACTGTCTGCTTATCCGGGTGATCAGCTCTGTTCTCTCTGTAGGTGGTGGGCCTGTATCGCTTGTGTGGCTCAGCAGCAGTGAAGAAGGAGTTGCGTGATGCCTTTGAGAGAGATAGCGCTGCTGTTGTTCTTTCTGAAGATCTTTATCCAGACATCAATGTGATTACAGGTTGGTGCCTACAGCTGGACTCTTGTTAGACTTTTTGACTGACAAAGTTCCCAGTAGACTCTGGAAAGACTTCTGGAATTAATAACATGTAGGCAAGTTCACATTGCCAATGTGGAGTGTGGGGAAAAAAAAACAATTTAGAAACACGCTGGAACTCATTGACTGCTGGGGCAATTAAAAGAAGTTTTTACTGCTCTTATTGAAACATTTGCTCATCATCATCACCACCACCACCACAATTATGGGATCAAGGCTCTCTAGCTATGACACTTCTTCCCTGTGTGAAGTCCAACAGAGATAGAGGTTCTTGAGGTTCTCTTTGTACACCCAGCCTTTTGAACCCACTCTGCCTTTCTCTGTTATGCAGTTCTTTCCCTCCTCTTCACAATTCAGATCACAGTTAAAAGAAGCTCAAGGAATTCTCTTATGTGAAAGGTGCTGATTCTTCTGCAGGTAGCTTGCAGGTGCTGGAGAAGAACCCATGTAGGTTGCTGGAAACTGGGTTTTCTTCTCCAATCTTTTCCTGAATTCAGGCCTTCCGCAGGTGCACACAGACTTATCAGTTAGGCAATGCGCATCTTGGTCCACCTCTTCAAAACAGAACATTCAAAAGCTCAACACAGGATTTCTGAAACCACGAGAGAACTTAGTTTCCCTTTGCAAGGACTAAGCTTTAGTGGGAATGGAAGTCTGACAGGACTTCAACTTTGCGTTTCTGAAAGGTCAGGAGATAAAGAGTAGGTAAGAAATTCATTCAATGCTAAACTGACTGGCGCTCTCAGAATCACTAAGAAAGAGCCCTTTAGTTTTATTTGGGTGTGTTACACAAATTCATTATCATTTTCAAAGTGTGTGGCACCACATTATTTGAGAACTGCTGGTTTAAGAAATTGCAGACTTTTGCCTCCCAAATCTCAAGGACTGCTCTATAAAGCAAAAATAGAGTTATAAGGAGACAGAACATCAAGCATTCGTATTCAATATTTTTGTGCAAAAAAGTTTATATTGATGAAAGAGACAATCTTTTGGGGATTATATTGCTGATACAACTAAAGATATGGAGACTAAATATGAACAATGTTATATTTAATATTTAATTGGGGAAACCTCAAGGCATTTTGGTGCTATTTCTCACCCTTTTGAATACCATGGATCCAAATGCATATTTTATAAAGTCTAGAGCCAGGGGAGCTCAAATTTCCTGTCTCATGTTTCCTCCGTGCCTTGGCCCACTTCCTTTCACGATAAAAGGCAGGTCGGGGTTAGCATGTGATGGCTGGGAGTGAGGGCTGCAGCTCAGGACTTGGCCAATTGCCATTATTTTGGCAGTGAAGCTGGAAATGGACTTGACAGAGTTCCTCTTATGCAGGTTGAGTGTATACAGGTCGACTTCCAAGTTGGCCGAGTGGATGGGCCCCAGCTCTATTGTTCCTTTCTATATATTGTTTGACGAATGATGTGAAAGTAAGGTTTTGAGCAGCAAAAGATTCAAATGTGTTGGATCAGAATGAATAGAACAGAACAATAGAGTTGGAAGGGACCTTGGAGGTCTTCTAGTCCAACCTCCTGCTCAGGTAGGAGACACTGTACTATTTCAGACAAATGGTTGTCCAATCTGTTTTTAAAAGCTTCCAGTGTTGGAGCATTCACAACTTCTGGGGAGAAGTTGTTCCACTGATTAATTGTCCTAACTGTCAGGAAATTTCTTTTTAGTTCTGGATTGCTTCTCTCCTTGATTAGTTCCTATCCTTTGCTTCTTGTCCTGCCCTCAGGTGATTTGGAGAATAGCTCGACTCCTTCTTTGTGGTAACCCCTGAGATATTGGAGCACTGCTATCATGCTTTTAATGCTTTACTGCTTTTAATGAAAAGTCCTCCTTTTCTCTCTAAATTAGACGTACCCAATTCCAATCTGTCTGCTTCCTCCCTCTGCTATCATTTTGTTCCCTTATCCAACCACTGAGGAAAAAACCCACTCACGTATAAATAGCAGTAGCACTTAGACTTATATACCGCTTCATAGGGCTCTCAGCCCTCTCTAAGCGGTTTACAGAGTCAGCATATCGCCCCCACAGTCTGGGTCCTCATTTCACCCACCTCGGAAGGATGGAAGGCTGAGTCAACCTTGAGCCGGTGAGATTTGAACCGCTGAACTGCAGATAACAGTCAGCTGAAGTGGCCTGCAGTACTGCACTCTAACCACTGCGCCACCTCGGCTCTTTGTGTATCAGGATTCTCCTTTCAGGGAACTTTAATGTGGCACAGATCTTGAAGTACCACTATTTGGGGTTTAATCCGGCCTTCTCTAATAAAGATGAAAGTTGAACCTACAACAAAGGTAAGGTTGAATTTTGTTTTCTGTTTTCCTCCTTTCCAGGGATCTTGAAGGACTATTTGCGTGAGTTACCCACTCCTCTGATCACCGACCTCCTCTATCAGGTGGTGCTGGAGGCCATGTCCAATAGGACGGTGGGGCTGGAAGTGAAGGAGCCAACAACAGCTCTCCTGAACTGCCTGCCAGAGGCTGAGAAGGTGAGGAAGCCTCAGGTGGAGAAGGAGAATTGAAGTCTATCGCTCTCAGACTTAATCGGCCTTTGAAAATCCTCTGTTACACCAAAGCCTCCCACAATGCATCATTAGTGAACTTCCCTATGGAGGGACGTCCTGAATACTCTTCTCTTTTCTTGTTGACATGAAAACCTGCCCACGTCTTCCCAGCAGTTGATTGTCGTACTTAAGACCTTTCCTTCCTTGTTATTGACAAAATGGGCTGAAATAACTTGTTATTTCCATTTTTAGGCCACTTTGACAATGCTGCTTGATCACCTTAGTTTGGTTGCTGCTTTCCATACCTTCAACCGCATGAATGCCCAGAACCTGGCTGTGTGCTTTGGGCCTGTGCTCCTGAGCCAAGGGGCAGGTGGGACCGTGGCCTCCAGATCTGGCCAACAGCATTGCACTGTTGCCAGCACCAGAGATTTTAAACATCATCTTGAAGTGTTAAACTACCTGTTGCAGACCTGGCCAGGTGAATGTGCAAGACCTTCAAAGGCATCTCTTCCATTCTTGGGGGCAAATTTAGCTTTAGCTTTAGTTGCTGGGTTCCTGTCAATCTCTTAATTAGTCCTAATACTTTTTGTTGAATGATAATGTGGTGTGGAGTATTCTTCTTAGGCTTTTGAGCTTTATAGTACTTTGTCTCCTTATTTGATCAGTCCGGAGTTAGTTGGTTGATAGTCTTAAATCTATAATGAATGATATTTCTAGAGAATAAAATAAGAAGCATATGTAATCTGGACAATTAGTTTGACCAAACAACATATTAAACAAAGCTATTTCTAAATCTTGGGTATAGTTTTAGACTTTGAGTCAAAGTGTGGTTAACTTAAGCTGGTGTAACTGCAGTTATTGCTGTAAGATTCTCTATATCATCTGGACATGGAAGGGAGGATTACTTGAATAAC
This sequence comes from Thamnophis sirtalis, assembly GCF_051295495.1. Classification (NCBI taxonomy): domain Eukaryota; kingdom Metazoa; phylum Chordata; class Lepidosauria; order Squamata; family Natricidae; genus Thamnophis; species Thamnophis sirtalis. The sequence continues at coordinate 177,391,515 of NW_028261383.1, forward strand.
CTTCCCCTCTGGCCTTTGGTCATAAAGATGGGAAGCTGGAGCAATGGTAAAATAGGGATGTTATGGTCACAGCATATATATTTCCCCAATTTTGTTAATGTGTAAAATGGCAATGCAAATAAATAGGGACATTCCCATCTGTGTGTGTGTGGGGGGGCAGTGATCTTGTTGGGGCTGCCATTTCAAAATTATAATAAAAAAACAAAGTAATAATCCACTTCCCCAAAAAGCTCAAACCAGAAAATGATCACTGGTTGAATCAGTCCCTATAAAAGGGATTAAAACAGTCACCAAAGTAATAGTCCTCCAACAAATTGGTGCTCTCAGTTCACTGGGCGTTGCCTTTGGGGATATGGCTGGTTATAGAATGCAAATAAGTAGGTAAGTAAATAAATACATACTTTGAACAAACATATCATGAGAAGCAAAGGCTTCGTATGCATTTTTCCAAATATTGGATACTTTGGTCTTAATGCGTGTATGTTGCATAAATACATCTGGAACAGGATGTGAGGTTGTCCCAGACTTCAACCATGGAATGTTCTTTCTTAGGCAGAACAAGATGCCACTAAGCCACATGTAACACCAATGAATCCAGCAGGTGGAAGGATGCATATGAGGCCTTTGCTTCAAATAATAGACATAGTCATATTAAATTGATTGACTTACAATATCTCAGTTGGTTTGTGTATCAGTATTTGTGAGGTTAGCAATAGCAATAGCAATAGCAGTTAGACTTATATACCGCTTCATAGGGCTTCCAGCCCTCTCTAAGCGGTTTACAGAGTCAGCATATCGCCCCCAACAACAATCCGGGTCCTCATTTCACCCACCTCGGAAGGATGGAAGGCTGAGTCAACCTGAGACTTGAACAGCTGAACTGCAGATAGCAGTCAGCTGAAGTGGCCTGCAGTGCTGCACTCTACCCACTGCGCCACCTCTTTTTAAAAATGATGCTATGTTCTGAATTCAGCAGACAGATTGGAAGCTTTGGGTTTCTTAATCTAGAAATTGTGTGTCCTTGTGCCCTTTGGGTTAGCTCCCATTGCCTCTTGCCCTGCTTACCTCACTTTGCGTTCCTTCTTAGTGCCACGTAGGAAGACGGAAGACGGGGAACGCACCTTTCCAACCAAGCAGGCCTGTCGTCAGTGCCACCCTCCCCTGGATCTGCCACTGGCAAAGACCACCGTCACTACTCGAAGTCACCCAAGGGGATTGGAAAGTCCTCCAAGAAACCGTTATGCTGGAGACTGGAGTGTGTGTGGACAGCAGTTCCTGAGAGCCTCCCAGCCAGGCAGCGAGGCCGACTACGATGAGGTGGCAGGGAGTGAGAGTGACAGGGAGGAGGAGGACGAGGAGGGGGCTTTGAGGACCGTCTACATGGGCGATTTTGCCCTGGTGGAGGATGCAGAGACTCCCTTTAGCCCGAGGCTCAATTTGAAAGACTTTGATGCTCTCATCTTGGACCTTGAGCGAGAACTTGCCAATCAAATCAATGTCTGCCTATGAATCTCCTCTCAGGACTTCACAGCACTGCCAGCTGAAGTTGCCTCAGCAAGTTCTTTTTTCTGACTTGCACCCTATGCCAGTGCTATTTCTGGCCACAGATTTTGGCTCTCCCTTTTGGCTTTGGCTACTATTGAAGAGCCACCATGAGCTCTCAGTCATGGGCTGAAAGGTCACCGTTGATGGGATTCTCCCCTCAATCTATAGGTGAGCTGGGAACAGAAGAGAGGCAGGAGCTCCCAATCAGCGCCTTGTTCACGTATCTCAGTGAAATCCTCCTCGACTTGGAACCTTCCGGATGTGTTGGAACTCGGTGCCTCTATTTCCCAGCCATCGTGGCCAACACACCTGTAAGGCAGAGGCTGGGAAAGGCAGCTTTAAATGCTTCCAAGGAAGAGAGGATTTATCCATGGATTTTTCTTTTCTTTTCTTGAAAAGGTAAAATTGAAAACGTAATGTTTTTGTGCATGCTTTCCTCATCGTTCAGAGCACTTTAACTCATTCTGGAAGGTAGGTCGATATTATTCTGAATCTGTGCCTAGAATCCAGACTGAAACACAATATCTTACCAAAGACTGAACTGATCTGTGATTGGGATCAAGGCGCCTTTTTGCTCCTAATTTAACCGTTGTGCTCTGGGCTGGCCATAAGAATCTCCTGGAATCACTGAAGAAGCGCCTTTAGTGGATAATCTGATTGGCACTGGGCAGCTGGGAGTCTTATCTTAAATTCCACACAATTTCCCCCATTTCAACTTCGAGGTATTCTGGTAAATTAAAAGGGCAGTTTCAAATTAAGGGAAACACTTCATTTTGAAAGCAGTAGAAAGATTTGGAATGGCAAAGATACTGCATTTTGTAATTTTTAGCTTCTTTGGCGATAGTAGCTTATCACAAAATCATATAATCATAAACACAGAATTACCTTTTATGGTATTGAGTCCAATCTACTTTCTGTACTTCCTGTAGTGCAGGAATTCATGTTAAAGCCTGTTTTAACCTACATTCGAACATCTCCAGTGGGAAGGATTTCATCACCACACTGGAGAATTGATCCCATGGCAGAACATTCTATTTTACTCTGTAACTTAAATTCATTATTGCCTAATGAATTATTCCTATTCTCTGGATTAATAAGACTTCTGTTTCTTCTGCGTGACGACCTTTCAGGTATTCAAGGAATGGTGTGATAACCCTTGTCCTCCACATTTTCTCACAATTAAATATTAATAAATTATTCAATTTCTCTTGGTCTTCTTCCTTGAAAATTCTTGTTACCCTTTTCTGAACCCGACTCAATCTTTCTTAAATAATAATGCCCCGAACTGGTCAGAATACTTGTGGATCAGCCAGGTACTGCATCTATTACATATACCATATTTTTCAGAGTATAAGACACTCTGAAGTATAAGATGCACCTACCTTTTGGGGAGGAAGAAAAATAACTGCCTCTGCCACCCAGCAAATTGCCTCCTTGCAGCAAACAGCCTGTTTCAGTTTCAATTTCAGCACAGCCTGATTAGCACAAGCAGCTGATTGTCGGTTGGATCGGCCTCCCAACGATCAGCTGTTTCAGACTACAGGGATTGCCATAGTCTATTGCCGCTTCTGCATCCCCCATTTTCAGCCTCTGCATATCATTTTCAGCCTCCACGTGCCCCATTTTCTGCCTGTTGCGGGCAGTGGGGATCGGAATGGGTGGAAAATGGGGCACAGAGGCCAAAACAGGACATGTGGAGGCAGCAATAGGCAATGACAATTCCTGCAGCCTCAAACAGCTGAGGGTCAGGAGGCCGAGCCAATCAACAATCAGCTGCTTGTGCTAATCAAACTGATGAAGCTAAAACTGAAACAGGCTGCTTGCTGTTTGCTGCAAGGAGGCAAATCGCTTGGAGGAAGAGGCCAAAGGGTGGGGGACAGCAGGTGGGTGGGACTACATTCGGTGTATAAGATGCACCCAAATTTTCACCCTCTTTTAGGGGTGGAAAAGTGCATCTTATACTCTGAAAAATACGGTATGTGTAATTTTCTGTTTTCAACTTAAGAAATCTTAACAATTGTCTCTATTCAATTGAATTCTGTTACTTTCAGCTCATGTCTTTAATCTATCTGAATGTTATTTTTTTTCAAGTCAATTGACTATTGTAACTAATGTTATATCATTTGCTAATTAGATAAGTATTTATTCCACCTCTTCGTCTAAATTGTCAAACTTGTGTCATCACGGTGACATTACGCGATATACTGCAACTCCCCCCCCCTTTGCTAAACCGGGTGTGGGCGTGGCCAGCACATGATGCATCCCGGTCACGGGCCACAAGTTTGGCAGCCCTGATCTCAATCATTAATAAGGCAAATGAAGAGTACAGTGCCGAAGTACAGCATAAGGTTTCTGTCCCCATGTGATATACCTTTGGCTCATCAAACTAGATTGTTCCTTGAACAATCACAATGAGCATTTTGGGAATATGATTTTAAGCTGACTGTATATTGTCATGCTATCCATAATACTAATTATAATATTTGGGGGAATTTGGGCAAAGAATGAACAATTGTACCTATAGCATTTCTATAAATTACTAAAGGAGATAACTAATCAAAAATAAATGGTTAGGTTTGTTCTTGATAGATCCAGGCTGACATCTTATAATTATGGAATTGTTATCAGCTGCCTACTGATCAACCTCTTCAAGAAGATCAATGTCAGACTGATTTGTAAGTGGTTCCTCAGATCCTCGATTCCCCTCCGTTTGAAGATAAGGATTCTTTCCCTCTTCCAGTCATCTGTCACTTGATCAGTTCTTAAGGACTTCTCAGAAATAATGCCTAAAAGTTCAATTAGTTTGTCAGCAAATTCTTTCAGTACTCTTGGGTTAGCAGATTCATTTGAACCTGGAAATTTAAACCCATTCAGAGTAAATTTCTCTAGACTTGCTATGATCCGTCTTGAACTTTACGTATTTCCCCTTTTTCAGACTTGCCGTGTCTCCTTATAGACATCTCATCTTTTGGAGAGGGCTGAGTCTCAAATAAGAGCTAGTATTTCCATCTGTTGAGCAATTTGCTGATCAGATTATTCTTTAAATCATTTTTTATTTTATTTATTTAATATATAAAATACAAAGAAAAGTAGTAATAAACATTAGGGGAAGGGAAAAAGGGGGGGGGGAAGAAAATGTGAGGTACAAAGGGGGGGAGGGGGAGGCATTGACTCTTTTTAGCACAGGTAAAAACATTCCTGGCTCCACTTTCTGCTTTAACAAGCCATTTCTATAATGACAAATGTATTTAATTGACAAAAGCAAAGTCAAAATTTAATTTTTTTCCATCACAAGGATTCTTGTCTTCTTCTCTTTAAATGAAATGATCTATTTCACTATTCCTGCTTTATCTCCTTGCTATGAAAATAATATGTATTTCTATTTACACAAGGTTCTATTAACCAAGGTTCACTGTATTCTTTCAGATTCTTTGACCTTGAGGGGAAAATATTCTTTTTTTCCCCACTGTGTTTAAAATGCTAAACTTTTCTTTAAATACCTTTCTAAAATCAAAACTTTCTAATACCTCTTTTTCTTTAACTTATTAACATACATGTATTGAACTAGAGTATTAAATTTAAATTCCTTCCTTCCAAACTATCCTTACATAATATATTTTTTTCTTTCATATCCTTTTTAAAACTCCAAACAGTCAAATTTTGATCATGTGAGTGTGAGGATGCTGCAAGGGGTATAAATGTGAGGACTGGTTGTAAGTGTGAGGACTGGCCATAATTCACCTTTTCCAGCCTTCTGAATAGTCCCTATATATATATATATATTGGGAAATAAAACTCAGCCGGTCTCAGCTTCTCAGAATCCCAGCTCTTTCTCCACCCCATCCAGCCCCATCACTATCATATCGCCATGCTGTTTAAGCAGGTAAGCAACATGGAAGAAGTATATTTATTAAAAAATCTGCACTAAAAAAAATAGATGTGTCCTCCAAGGCTAGGAGGAAAAAGGAAATCCTGACCTTAGAGAAAAGAAAGGAAACAACTATGCCTAATATTGTGCAATGTGCAAAACGATTCAAATGTATGGATATTTGGAGGTGGATTGTTGCACATTCAGTCTTCCGGATGAGGGCCTGCCATGAAGATCTTCTAGATCCATCTCTGTTTATCCTAAAATCCTGCTTTCGGCTGTGTTAAAGAAAGGAGAAAGAGGACCAACGGGACATCCTTTCTGTTCTGAGGGAACAACCCAGCTTTAGAGTTGGAGCTCTGAAATTAATCTATATGGAAATGAACGGGAAAAATTAAGCTTTCTCTTACTCATTTTTTTAAAATAATTTATTTTTATATAAACAATCCATTTTCCATTAACCAGTGTGTCGTCTGGGTACAAATATTTTGTGCCAACATTTAAATATACAATCTTATTTATTATTTAATCTCATCTTGGCTTAATTTCCAATACCTTAAGTAGCTAATATTACAACAATCCCATTGTAATTTATTTAACTCTATTAGTTATATTAGCTGTTAACACATTTTCTATACTTCAGATAACTTCTTTTACTATTAATTCTCATGTCTATTCTCTAACCACCAGTAGAGAGATTCCCAAATTGTATAATAATCAGTTTGTTCTTTCTCTTTGATAGCGTCAATCTGTTCATTTCTGCACATTCTAATATTTTCTTATTCACATTCTCCTCTGTAGGGATCGTTTCCAATTTTGTGCAAATACAACCCTAGCTGCTGCTGTTATAACATCAATAATTAAATATAGTTTTTCTTTGCTATAATTTTCTGGTAAAATCCCCAGCAAAAATATTCCAGACTTTAAGTCAATATGTTGTTGTATCTTCTTTTCCTGCTACGTATGTATTTTAGTCCAGTATTTTTTTGCTTCCGCGCAGGCCTACCACATATGATAGGAGCCCGGTGTCTCGTGGCATTTCCAACATTTAGTTGATTTGTCTTTAAACGTCTTCGCCAGTCTTGCCAGTGGCCAATTACATCTATCAATCATCTTATACAAATTCTCTTTATATGCAGTTGACACTGTAATTTTATAATTTCTATCGTATAACCAAAGTTTTTAGCCCAAGCTATCATTGTTTCAAAAATTTCTACTACCCATTCTGTGTGCATGGCCTATTTTGGGGGTGTGGCTTAGCAGTCATGCGACTGGGTGGGTGTGGCCAATTTGATGTCACTCACCAGGAGATGTCATGGATTGGGTAAAATGTGGTGAAGCTCACTTAACAACGCTCTTGCTTAGCAACCAAAATTTGGGGCTCAATTGTAGTCATAAGTCAAGGACTATCTCTGCCTTCCTCTGCATGGCAGCCTTGTCCTAGTAAACTCCTTCTCCTTTCTGGCAATTTTCCTCTTTGTTAGAGGCACCAATATAATCGAGACAATGTAAGATTTCCTGTTGCAGCAGGGGGTTGGACTAGATGACCTCTGAGTAGCCTTCTAGCCCTAAATTGCAGTGTTGTTTCTCTCTCTCAATTTCTTTCTTTCTCCCTTCCCTGTGTGGGAAGCAACCCCCCCCCCCAAATAAAATATTACTCCCAGAAAAGCTCCTTCCACATGCCTGTCAGATAGATAATGAGATAATGAGCCTATAGTTTGGCTCCATTCACAAGCAGGGAATGATCCAAACCCTTTTAGAAACACAAAGCCCATATTGCACAAACCCCAATACTTCAAAAACATAGAACCATATAAGAATCCTACCTTTTATCTAGTTTGTTGTTCAGTTGACGCAGAAATAAACTGCTGAATATCACTTTGCAAACTTCCTTTAAAGCAGGTTTCAATTTAAAGTTTGCAGCATTAAGACTTGTGGACTTCAACTCCCAGAATTCCACAGCCAGCAGAGCAACCTTGGCAACTTTAAGACTTGTGGACTTACTTACACAGTGCAGCTAAGACTCCCTCCTCTAATGGGGAAAACATATGCAGTCTTCCACTGCAGCCTGCTCCAATCAGTTTAGACATCTGATATCAGAGGAGACCCATTACGGCCACCAGTCCCGGTTACTGTCGATGGGGAACAGCACTATGCAGTGCAAGATATACTAGATTCCAGGTGGCACAGGGGACGGTTACAATATCTTGTTTTATGGAAAGGTTATCCCCTGTCGGAGGCATCGGAGGTTCATAGCAAGGATTGTAGGGCGCCCCACCTGATAGCGAGATTCCACCGCAGACATCCCACAAAACCGGGGGGGGGGGGGGGAAGGGGTCCTTCGACTCCTAACTGACTTTAATTATTAGCTCCCCAGATGCTGTCTCCATGGTAGAGGGGCCGCATGTCAGCTCCGGCCAGCTCAGAGGCCTGGAGCTGCCATTCAGGGGAGAAGACTGGGCCAGCTGCCAAGACTCACTGTCCCACCTACACAAACTGAAGAAATCCACGATTAATTGCCAGGTGGTTTTTGTTCTCGGTTATGAGAGGATGGGTGTGCGCACCCGTGGGATGCAGGTTATCCTAATGACCAGTGTAGCTATAAAAGGAGGTGGGGAGCACCGGGTGGCAGCTCTGACAATGTATATTCATTGCCTTAGTGCTTTGTTGGTCAGTTCGTGCCGAAGGAAGAATACAAAGTGCATTTCAAACCGTTTCTGTGTTTGGCTGTTTTCATTAACCCTTCGGAGCCTGACGCTTAGTGGACAACCAATTAAAAATGAGTAAACAGTGTGTGGCAGTAGCCAAAAAAGCCAATGCAGTCCTCAGTTGCATTATCAGAGGGATACAATCAAGATCAAGGGAGGTACTAAGACCACTCTATAAAGCCTTAGTAAGATCACGCCTAGAATACGGCATCCAGTTTTGGTGACTACACTATTAAAAAAAATGTTGAGACTCTAGAAAGCATGCAGAGAAGCACAACCAAGATGATGGTTGCAAGTACTTGGCATGGCTAGTCTAGTGAAGAGGAGGACCAGGGGAGACAAGAGAGCAGCCTTCCAATATTTGAGAAGCTGCCACAGAGAGGAAGGGGGGGGGGGTTGTCAAGCTATTTTCCAAAGCATTTGAAGGCCAGATGAGGAATAATGAATGGAAACTGATCAAGGAGAGATTCAACCTGGAAGTAAGGAGAAATCTTTCTGACAGTGAGAGCAATCAACCAATGGAACAGAAGTTCCCTTCAGAAGTTGTGGGAGCTTCATCGCTGGAGGCCTTCAAGATGAGATTGGACTGTCATCCGTCAGAAATGGTGTAAGGTCTACTGCTTGGGGGGGGGGGGTTGGACTAGATGACCTACAAGGTCCCGTCCAACTCTGTTAATCTGTAAACTCTGGAAAGCCTCCCTCCCTCCTCCAGCAATCGCGTGTTCATTGCCAAAGCTGCAAGAACTTGCCGTACCGTAGAGATCACCAACCACGAGCCCAGTATCATTTCATTTGTTTCATTAAAAAAAACACAAAACAGTTAGCGTAGTCCATAGTTCGAGCCCTCTGGCTGGCTAGGAATGTGAAGATGTGCTGGGGCTGAGTTTGAAGCAGGACTACATTAGTCGATGCCTTTCACTGTGCCACATCCGTTACGCGATGCTCTACAGTTCGTGGCAGGAGGGGCAGCTCCATCAGGTCTTCTGCAAGATCTTCTAAGACAGCAGCGGGTGCCAGAAGCATCCAGGCGTTTCTTGGCTGTGCTTGCCAGATAGTAAAACCCATCGCAGAAGTGATCGGAGGGTGCTGCACCTCTAGTAGGCAACACCTCACGATACGTCCAAGGTTTGGTTACAGAGACTCAGCACTAAGGACTTTTGCTAATTGGGGAGGGGGCGCCTGCGAGGTTCCCTGGCGATGACGCAGGCTTTTTTCTTCATCCTGTAAGGGAAAACAACAACACTGGGATGAATCAGACACCACTGGCAGGGGAGCCACCACAAAGCTAGGTCAGGTCCTTGTATAAAATCCAGGGCCAAGGCTAACAAAGGGACCCAGCCGTGCAGGGGAGATGGGATTTAGTAAGATTCCTCTCAGGTCAGTGGAAGGCCAAAGAACAGTGGCAACATGATAGGGATGCTGGTGTCATGCAACACCCAGCACTTATCATTTTGGATTTGATGAATCAACACTATCACCAACTTTTCTCCCTGTTCAGGAAAGAAAAATAAAATAATAATAAAAAAATCTTAAAGAGTTCTTAAAGAGTTACTTAAAGAGTTACTCTCAAAAAGAGTTACTCTCTTATGAGCCAAGGTGGCGCAGTGGTTAAATGCAGCACTGCAGGCTACTGCTAGATCAGCAGTTCAGCGGTTCAAATCTCACCGGCTCAGGGTTGACTCAGCCTTCCATCCTTCCGAGGTGGGTAAAATGAGGACCCAGATTGTTGTTGGGGGCAATATGCTGACTCTCTGTAAACCGCTTAGAGAGGCCTGAAAGCCCTATGAAGCGGTATATAAGTCTACTGCTATAAAAAGATCCCCTCCCTTGAAAAAACATAACAGAACCCTGAAATGTTTCCTTAAAGCATGAGGCAACTGAAAACCGATTTTGCTTCCCCATCCTAGATAAGACTGACCCTGCCTGGTGGACAGTCATGCCTGTTAGAAGGCTGCTATTTGAAAGAGATGCAACATAGGCGTGAACCCCTCAAACCATCAAGAGTGGCGCATCAGCCAAGGCCGTTGGTGGTGCCAGAGGGAGAGGAAAGGATAAAGGAGAGTGTGAAGAGAAATCTAGGCAATGGGCAAAGGACACAGCATGCTGGACTTGGCAGCTCAGCATGAAACGAGCCGCTTGTCAGAGAAGGCAGCATCAGGAACTGGTTGGGAGACGGCTTTTTATTGTTGTCCCTACAAAAGGAAACCCTCCGGCTTATTTGAGCTAAGACACTTAAAGGCAAGCCATGTTAAGGAAATGGCCGGGGCCATGCAGCAATCTTAATCTGGTAACTAGAAAGTTTGGTTTTCTGAATTCAGGAAATATCTGGAACCATAAAGTTAGCAAACAAATTTGATTTGCAAGCGAAAAGAGAAAGAAATCATTAACAAAATTTAATATGCAACCAGTAGCACTGAGGGGCTTAAGCACATGATGTGATCCCATCCCAAAAGGTTGATTCTCTTATTGCTTTCCTATTGTTTCTTGGCAGTTGCGATCCACAGGATTGGACCCCTGGCTACGTACACATATCTTCTTCAATCTGTTCAATGCTCAAAAGGAAGAGGGAAGAGGGAGCTGGCTTCTCCTGGACTACAGATTGATAAGACTCCAATGGCAAAGCAGGATGAGCACATCACACTTCTCACAATAATTATTCAGATATAAAGAAATTACTCCCTGAAAATACATAAATAAACTGTTTTCTAGAAACCAAAAGCTCCCCATAACATGCCATGGTGTGAAAGGAAAGGGGGCGTGGGACAAGAAACTGGAGTAAAATATTATAAACAGTTAGCAACTGTTTAGAAGTTATGCATTTTGCATCCCATTACGTTTATCTTTCTTCTTCCCTGGGGTGGGGGGTGGGGGTGGGGTTAGCATAGATGGTCAATCTGCAAGGAAAATGATTTTTAGTTGCCTCCCTGACTTCTTCCCCTTCTGACCGAGCACAGAGATTTCCCATAGGAATAGGACAATAATCCTTGTATTCTACTGCTACCGTGTTTTCCCGAAAATACAACCTGTCTTGAAACTAAGGCCTTGCCACATTTTTCACCTGGGAAAAAATATAAAGCCCCCCTGAAAATAAGCCCTCTGGACAACCCCCCCCCTCCAGCCAGGCAGAGCACCGCTCACCCACCTAGTGGGATCCTGAAGGCGCCAAGCTGCGGGAGCCGGGGGAGGGGGGAGAAAGGCGCTCACGTTGCTTGCCGCCTTCAGGATACCACTAGGTTGGGGAGCGGTGTTCTGCCTGGCCAGAGGGGGGAGTTGCCGGGTGCTTGCTCCCTTGCGAACAGGCACCCAAAGAGCCGGGCACAGGCTCAGGGGTGAAGCAGCCATGAGGTGACCAAGCTCACGAGCAGCCACCTGGCAACCCCCCCCCCTCCAGCCAGGCAGAGCGCCATTCACTGACTTAGAGGGTATCCCTAAGGCGCCAAGCCATGTGGCACTCTGCCCGCCCCCCATTCGGGATACCCCCTAGGTCAGTGCATGGAGCTCTGCCCGGCTGGAGGGGGGGTTTGCCAGCGGCTGCTTGTGAGTGTGGTCACCTCATGGCCGCTTCACCCCTGAAGCTGTGCCCGACTCTTCTTGCCCGCTTACAAGGGAGCAACCCCCCGGCAACCCTAAAACAATAACCCCTCCCCTGAGAATAAGGCCCAAGCCATATTTTGTGGGTCAAAAGAAAATGAGATCCTGCCTTATTTTCGGGGAAAGATGTTATCGAACCTTGTCACTTACAGTGGCCCAAAGGGAAAAGTCGTCTTGTTAGGGGGAATTCAGTCCTTCCTTGACAGAGAAAAGTACAATCATCACATTCCTATTCCGAGAAGAGAAACCCTGTCCTTGCACGTGGGCAGAGTTGCTCGTGGCCCAGGAAAGAGGGGCACATCTCTCAAGGGCTGAAAGCCAGATGTGGGCTCCTGCATCCAGCAGCCCTGTGGAGAGGGTCCTCGTGAGCTCAGAGGGAACTTACGGTTTCAAAGACAGCATTCTGCTCAGCAGGAGCAAATAGCAGCTCCTGGCCCTCTTCCTCCCGCGCGGCATCCGTTCCTTCATCTTCGTACTCGGTTAGATAATCTGACTCTTCTCCTGGTTGTGGACAGAGAAGGCTTTTGTGAACATTGATAACATTTTCTTCCCTCACCAACACAGAAACCCCCCTTCAGTTCTTCGCTTGGTAGCCATTTCTTAGTTTAAACGGATTCCTCCCATTTCATTCTGAAGCACGGAATACAATTGCACAGAAGTCATCCATTTAGTCTCGTTAGGGCTTTGGATGAGCAGAAAGATGCCTCCTCGGGGCCACTTGCCGAGTTGGAATGAATTCAGTGCTGCCGTATCTACTGTAAACTGAACCCAGAAACGGCTGGTGCTCACCGTCGGCATAGCCCTCAGACGGGTAGCTCTTGGCTGGCTCAATGCGAGAGATAATCTCTGCCAGATCTGTGAATCCTCCGCTGGGACACATCAACACCTTGGGAATGAAAAGAGATACCAACACTATCTGAAGCTATCTTGCCACAACCCAGCTGTTCAATTTAAGTCTGATTCAATTTGAATATTCATATTAATCTGGAAAACTGATTTGATTTTACCATTTGAACTGATCTGGAAAATCTGGTCTGACTATATTAAATTTAATCTGAAACACTGTAAACCTAGATCAGATACATTACTGCTGTAACTCTGAGCGTGGCACGACAAAACCGCGCTCGTCAAAATAGCGGTGATAAAATTGCGTCGCTAAAGCCGCGATGTCATCACCACGCGTCATCACCGCCGCGACAACAGCGCGGCAACAGAAGGGCGCTTTAAAACGGTGCCGTGGCAGAAAGCCGATTTAAATTAAGGTAAGGGTTAGGATTAGGTTTAGGGGTTTGCTTTAGGGTTAGGTTTAGGGTTAGGTTTAGGGTACTGAGTGCTTCGGAAGGCGCGGATTTGCCCTCCGCGATTATGTCATCGCGGTAGGGTCACGTTTTTCCTTAGCGCTTTGAAAGGCGCGGGTCAGCCCTTTGCGCTTATGTCTCCGCGGATAAGGGCTCTGCGGTATTGTGGTGGAACCAACTCTGAGCACTCCGGATAGGAAAGGCTGGTACGATCCATGAAACAATATTGCTGGGCAGTTTTTATTCATTATTTCATGAACCGTGGAATGACATCTGTTAAGCACAGCCACACTTCCCGAACCTTTGTTGTTTGGAAATAGCTAGAACTCTGATTCTTTATTATTACTTCAGATTTTTTTTTCTTATTAGCTGGAGAAGCTGCAAGTAGAGAAAGTTCCGGGAGTTCCCCCCCTTCTACTTACATCCATGCGTTTGCTCTCGTAGAAGTCTGCTGTGTGCCGATCCTGAACCATTTTTTCAATTATATCACCGCGGCACCAACCACCAAACACCAGTTTTCCATGCTGATAACCGACATCCTATAGGAGAAGGATAAAGAGAAGCCACACTCACACTTTCTCTTTGATTGCTGATAACAGATTGCAAAGTTGGTCTTTCTGGATTCTATGGCTCAGCCAGATGAGGGTGCTTCACAGCAGCCCTTCTAATGTGAGACCCCCGCCCCCCTCCCCGCCCTTCGGGATGAAACCACAGCTGGCCCTCAAACTCACATAGATTTCATCAAACTTTCCGAAGTCCATGGTTTTGAAGCGGTCGATGGGAGGGCGAATGTACTCACAATACGAACTGCTCTTCACCACCTCCAGTTGTCGCACACATGAGACGTAGGCTAGGCGGGACTGGATTTCCGCCATGTCAGGTACCTGAAACGCCAAGGTGCTCGTTGGCCACAGAGAAATGTGCGAGGAGAATCCCCTCAGTGCTTCCTTAGTCAGCTACCCCTCCTTCTAAATAGCCACGTAGATTGTCCTGCAGGGTCCAGATTGGAGGTGATTAAGGCACAAATGACCATGCGCAGGACCTAGAAATAGGTGCAACTGGCCCACGAGATGGATTTGTGCCTCTTGGCTGTGGTTCTAACATGATTATGACCCCAGTAAAAGAAAGACAGGATGGTAAGTAGATGCCTCTGGGAAACCACTGGAGAACCTTAGCTGTCGTACTGAAGCTACCAGGAATTTTGGAAGTATTTTCCAATCCAACTGAGCTGCAGAACAAGCTTAGAAAGCAGGTAAGCCACGTCTGTAACCAGCCTTTTGCAATCTTGGGCTATTAAGATATGTTCCTTTATAGGAAACCACTGTATTGTGAAGGGCTTCTGTGAATCAAGGGCAGTATTTAATATGTTAACAATTAGGCAGATTTTTAGAACATAGTTATTCTAGTTCATGAAAAGTATTTAATAAATATGATTGTTATGTAATGAAAAGTGTTATCTGATCCACTTAAAGTGCCATCCTGTACATAAGATCCTGGAAGGCTTTAAGATATTGGGAAAGCTTTACCAGATAAGTTACCACCATGAGAAAGATGCCACTGGAAGACCCAGAATTAGAGAGAGAACTGGCTCTAATCCAAGATAACCAAGCAGATGTGCCAGAACAAGCCAGAGGTGGTTTATTTTCACATGTGCTACTCTCACAAATCCCTGGTATTCATGCAGTGACATTTTACGCAGTGATCTCAGCAAATAAAAATAGAGAGATTGAGTAACGTTGTGGTTTGAACGCTTAGAAAATGTGACAGAAACTATTTCCTGAAGGGAATTCTTCACCCGGCTGGTGTCAGAGTTACACATCAAGCGGGAATCTCCACCCACAAGCTACAGGCTGGAGAGACTCACCTTGACTTTCTCAGCCCAAGGGTTGAGGCGTTTCCACAGCAGCCACCAACCGGACAGACTATCCCCATAGTTGCAGAGGTCGGTCTCATCCTGGCTTCCCACATCAATGGCAATGACCGTCTTGGCGCCCATATTACGAGCGATGTCAGCTACATTCGAGGAGGGGAGGAAGAGGGAAATGTTTCAGGGGAGAGGCAACGTGAAGAGGCCAAAGGGAGAACGTACCGCTCCCACCACCACCACCACCAGATCCACCACCAGATCCACCACCAAGTGAGAGAGTTGAGGAGAGCATTTTTTGACGTTGCAGAAGCTAATCCCCTCTGACCAATTTTCCTTTCTCGGCATTAACATTATAATCAGTTGGGCTTCCGTTGTGGGAAAAGGGGTTTGTCACCATGAAAATAATTTCTCTGCCCTGCTGAAAACTTTGGAATAGCGACAGCATCTCCCTTTGCATTCATTTTTGGAGAAAGGTCCAGATAGAAGCAACTTGAATAACTTAAGTGTTATTCAATAAAGCAACATAAAGCAGCTGACATGTTTTCGGTAGTGGACAAACATTTAGAGAAATAACAGTGTACTACATAGACATAGACGGAAAATATAGCTTTTCCTAGTCTCATTTAGACTTTATTCTTGTAAGCTGTTAAAAGCCAAAGAACAACATGGGGGAGAAATCCTGCTGCTTTAGCTTTCTCTAACCTTTCAAGCAGGCCAACACATACACTTCGAGAATTCCTAACCAGCGTAGTAGCCTCTAATGGGGGCTAAAATCCTAAATACCTGGAGGGTGGCATGTTGGAAAAGACGATGGCAGTTAACCGTTTGTTCAATTATATTAAACAGTATAGCAGTTCTTTTAGACAGCCTCTATTATCTGTAGTTTCCCATCTGAAACTTCTTGGTTTAAAATGGGTCTACTCCGTGGCTTGCGGAATGTATAAAAGTGCCTTCAGTAAAAGTGAACAGAGTGGGCTTTTATTAATATCCCATATGCAGTGTGTGTGTGGGGGTAGATAAAGGTAAAAATATGAAGCAATGCCTCCTTGCATTTTCAGAGTCAACAAGCAGAGAAAGTGGTTTAATATCCTACACACTACTTGCATATGGCAGTTACAAAAATATAGTAAAGAATACACAATATGACCAATTTACAAAATACTTCATGCTCAAAGCCACACAAAAACATGCTTGCTGGAATGGACAATATGGCAAATACACAACTATTATTTTTCAGAAAACCAAGCAGTATGACAAGCATTTGGCAAAACCAGGTCAGGTTTGTTAAATCATAGCCTCTCAGTTGAGGCTTCAGAAGGCCTTTTCCAGGAAAAGAGACTGGGAAAGTCCAACTAGGAATGGTGCTGAGAAATTGGGGAGTGAAACAGATTTAGAAACGTTTACATAAATAAGTGAAGATCTAGACAGCAAATCACTTTAGAAAAATCTTGTCAAGGAAATAAATAAGCTTAGCTCAAGGGAGCCAAAATTAAAAAGAAATGCTGGTATTTCGTGGACATTTCAAGAGAAAGAACCAGTGAATGAATTTGATTATTTGTTCCCATAAGTACAGAAACAAGAAAGCACATATCTAAACTTAAGAGAAACATCAGGAAAAGAACATTTGCAACAAAGCTAACACATGACAAATAACATAACTAGGGTGCTTAAGAAACCATTCCTTGGAACCAAAAAGTGGGTTTATGGTCCACTGACCGGTTATCTAAAACTCTTGTGAATTCTGATTTTTTCCTCCTTTCCATTTGCAGAGCAAGGGCCTTACTGAATGGCACAAAGCGCCATGAAAAGTCTTCTCAAACGCAAACCTTAGGAGGAAATGTGGGGATTATCATTTGGTGAATATTCAGAATCAAACTAAGGACCACGAAGAAGATCCACGATTTCCCCAGGGACGTTTATTTCACAAAAAGTGACTGCACTTGGGAAGAAGGGAGTCTGGGCCGTTGGGGAAGGTCTATGTCCAAGTGCAAATTCTGTGCTCCCAGGGGAAAAGGGACCCTTGAGGTCTTCTAGTCAACCACCTGCTCAAGCAGGAGATCCTATCCCTGTGATGGTGAACCTATGGCACCTGTGCCTGAGGTGCCACAGAGCCCTCTCCATGGGATGCGCACCCTCGCCAGCTGCTCTTCCAGGTTCCGCCATGTGCATGTGTGCCCGCCAGCTAGTCTGGTGCGCATGTTTATTGGCCAGCCGCTCTCTTCCGGGTTCCGGCACGCACATGTGTGCCCGTCAGCTGGTCGTGTGAACCTGGAAGAGAGCAGCTGGCTGGCGCGTGCACGCGCACTGGCCAGTTGCTCTCTTCCATGTTCTGGTGCTCCAGTTTTGGCACTCGGTGCCAAAAGGTTTAACCATGGCTGTCCTACACCATTCCAGACAAATGGGGGTGAAATATTCAGTGGCTTCTATAGTATATGATGTTTTCCATCTACAGCCAAGAACCCATCACGGGGGAGGAGACTTTCCCTCAGGGCACCTGAATGATATGGAAATGTTCTCCTTCCTTAGCTCCATTCTGATCTCCTTCTCCACCGTTTAATGGCTTCTATCAATGACATCTTATCTGCTTGCATGATAACAAGAGGGGCGAGAACAGGCCTCTCCCAGCCGGGTGAGCGACGCCAATCTCACTGGATCTGGCAATGGGCAGCCTATCAAGAGAGCCACAGGATCCTCTGTAGATCTCTCCCTCTAGTGAGCAGCAGCCCAAACAGGAGGTGGCCGAGTATTTCTGAGACTGTAAGCATAGCTCAGTGGTGCTTTCCGTGGGAACATCTGGTCCTTGGAATTAAGGCAACCCCAGCCTGCTCTCTGGCAACTTCCACGGCATGCAGCAGGGAAACTGCGTGGCCATAGGACTGAATCAACCCCTTTGCTCCAGTTCAAGTTTCCTGACTACGACGTCCCCAATGGAAGAGGCAGGACTTGGC
Organism: Thamnophis sirtalis; assembly: GCF_051295495.1. Classification (NCBI taxonomy): domain Eukaryota; kingdom Metazoa; phylum Chordata; class Lepidosauria; order Squamata; family Natricidae; genus Thamnophis; species Thamnophis sirtalis. The sequence continues at coordinate 177,409,340 of NW_028261383.1, forward strand.
TCTGGCTTCCACGATTTCTTCATTGGCTCTTTTTCCTAGTTCAGGTGAAAAGGTTAGGCTTTAGTAGGATGGGGGTCAGAGGAGGGTCGCTCCCGGTTTGGGAGAACTGTTTGTGGATGAACCGGTAGTGATGGCTGGCCGGCCACACCCCCGAAGTGGCTCCCTCTGACGCTCGCCCTACCTCATCTTCACCCACGCGTGCATCCACACAACGGCCTCCGAGTGGCTACACAGGGAAGCCGCAGGGGCTGCCCAGGGAGCCCCGAGGCTCTGCAACCCCACTGCCCCCTAAGTGGGGCTGAGCCTCCCGATGCACGGAGGAGGCAGGAGGGGGCGGCTTTGTTTGCTGCCTGTGAGCTCCGGGGGTGGGTGAGGGGTGAGTAGCCAAGTGAGGACGCCAGGATCTGTTGGCGGAAGTCTACTTGTGAGCAGGTTTACCCATGAGCAGGGTGCTTGGCAGCCGCAGATTATTGGCTGGCTGGCTCGCCTGCTGCTCCCCTCCCCCGGAGCTCACAGGCAGAGAACAAAACCACGGACCCTCCGGACCCTCCGGACCTCTCAAGCGTTCAGCTCGGTGAGGTTCGGGATGCTGCTTTCTTTGGCTTTAAAAAAAAAAGTTTTGCAGCATATTTTATTTCCCATCTCCAATCTGAATTTGCCAAGCTAAGCCCACAAAATAAGCCACGCCCACAGAACCGGTCATGAAAATTTTTTGAAACCCACCCCTGGTGGTGATGATGGTGGTGGTAGAATTTTGCTCATGCTTTTTAAACTTTGGGGTTGAATTTTATCTAGGGTTTCTTGTATCTACTTTGCTTTTCTTATATAAATTTGTTATTTAAGCTATCAGTGTTTCAAACACGGTGAAAACCTATTTTGAGAAGCTCCCGGTGGCCTTAACGATATGCTAAAAGAATGCAAATGACCAGCTGTCTGCGAGGAACATAAATCCCTCCATTCCCCTCCATCCAGTCAGAGCTGAAGAAGCTTCTTAGATGAGAAATGTCTGCAGAGGAAAACCAGAGAGTTCAGCTGCCTCTTGGAAAAGCCCCTTTGGGGCAACCATGGCCTGGGAGACTGAGAACCCCCTCCTCTGTGGCTAGAGACTTCCAGGCGGGCTCTTGCTACACAGCCTTAAAAGTCTCTCTTCTCCATATGGCCGCTTGAGGTCCAGGTTAGAGACCAGCAGGCAATGAAGTCCAGACAGATCTAGCCTATATATTCCTTGAGAGGATAGCAGGTTTCACTTGGGAGTATCCTAGGTGCAATATACTCTTTCTTACCAAACTCTTGCCCTCCTTTGGCACAGATGTATTTACGGATTTTTATCCTCTGGAGAAGCAAAGAGTTCCTGCCAGCATCAACAAAGGCGTGAGATCGGAGAAGGGAAGCTGGCAGTGACCAGAACTTTCTGCACTAGATCTCACCACAATCGCTGATGCCTTAATTCATAGAAAGCTGGGATTTCACTGGCTCCTTAAGCCCCTCCTTCTCCTCACCAGGATATTGGCCTGGTATTTACAGCAGAGGATAAGAGAGCGTGGAGGAAATGGGAGCCAGCCCCAGTCCAGTCAGGCTTCACAAGCCCTCCTTGTCCTCCAGCAGATGCTCGTCCTGCTCTCTCCAAGACTGCCCAATACTTGCCTGGAAGGTTGTTGATGTAGCCGCCGTCCATCAGTAAATTGCCGTCCTTGGGGTCGCAGAGTGGCGGTAGGTACCCGGAAAGGGTCATGCTAGCTCGCACATACCGCCACAGCGAGCCTAACCGTGTGGGAACAAACGCAATCAGAAGAACAGAGAGACACCCAGAGCAGCCACGAACCCTTCAGAGAGGGATGGAGAAAGGTGCAGCCCAGCTCCAGCCCAGCTGCTCAGGCAGGAAGAATTCTGCACAGCACTTTATCAAACAGCCAAGCAATATGCACAGGTCACATTCATCACCCTGAGCCCCCACGAAACCTCCGAATCTCCCTGGGAGCCGCCATGCAAGGCAATGCTTTGCCTGAACTACCTGGCAGCCCAGTTTCTTGTGCCATGCAGAATTGTTGGCCTGAGCAAAAGGTGGCTGTGGGCAGAATCCAGGCCTGCTCCCCAAGCTGATCGTGCCCAGCCCTAGCAAAAGAAGGATGACGGTGGTTCAGAAGGATGAAGCCGCCTCCGTCCCTCTGGCCCACCTGCGTCCCCAATGTCCTTCAGCCAAGGGAGTGAGGCAAATGCGATGCTGACCTGGGACATTGTTAACATAGCAGCCATCCACAAGCAAGTGACTGTCCTTGGGGTCGCAGAGAGGAGGCAAATAGGGGGTGTAAGATGCACTGGCCCGGACGTAGCGCCACACGCTGCCTGCCGGATGAAGATGGAGATTCAATCAAAGGGAAGGGGGGGGGAGGAAAAGGAAGGGAGCATAGGACAGGAAGTGACATCACGAGAGAAGCTCCAGAAAGACAAAATGCCCTGGGACAAAAGGGGGTTTCTGGAAGGCTTTCCTCAACAACAACGGAGCACCTTCTTCTTGCCCAACTGAAATTCCCATTTGCCAGAATGCTCCGGCTTTCCCCTTTCAACTAAGGTTCCTTTCAGCTCTTGTAGGTGAATGTGCCATTTTAAATGTTTAACCAGAACCACAGTTGTCATGGAGAACTCCATAGTCACGATAACAGTTCCCGGTTCTGACACCACATGGATTAATTTGCTCCTGGCCAGTCATTTTTCTCTCCTGCTGCTCCCAGCCATTGGCCCGAGGCCCTCAAAGACTCCCTACGACGGCCTCAGATCAAGGGAGCCCAGCTTTATGGGGACGAGGAAAATCCCTTCTGACGGGCAAGCATATAACGCAGAAACACAACGTGAGAGAAATGGTTCTACACTCCAACAAGAAGCCATGTTTCAAAACAGGATCACAGGGAAGCCTGATTGCCCACGAAATGGTCACGGAGGCTTACCTGGATAAAAAGGAAGGATAAGAGGAGGAACCTTAGAAGTCCTGCCGATTGAAAGGAACTATACACGACACAAGTAGCGCAACAATTCACTTGCAAAAAAGAAGGACAGGACGGTTAAGTGTTTTTTGAAGGCTGCAACTACCAAACGTTGCCAGAGACTGAAAGCTGCTCCTGCCTGGCCTTGCTTGCTATCCGACTACCAAGTATGAGAAGAGAAGCACACTTGTCCCCACAGGGGAAGCCACCGGAAGCGGTTCCTCACTTAAAAACCCTTCATGGAGACTAGGGAGGCCGTTCTGCCTTTCACCTCTTGCAGGGGAAGAGCGCTGGCACTGAAGCTCCCGCACTTCAACCTGGAAGGCCTGGTTTCTTACTTGCACAGGCCTTCCCTCACCTCACAATTTGCCCACCTCCACTCTGCCTGCCTATTGGAGGAAGGAGAGAAAGTGTTAGCTCTGTTAGGAAGGGAAGGGAAAGAGAAGGATGAGAGCCAGGCAGTCACAGCCTCTCCCTGCCCTGCAAGTGGGCACGGCTGCCAACAATGTCCCAGGTGAGATCTGATGCTTGCTGCAGCCAGGGGAGGCCAGGAGGGCGCCACAAAAACCTCCCACCTCCCTCCACATACGGTCCATCCATCTCTGAAGCCCATTTAAAATTCTACTCTTTCATTAGGCTTGACTAGTGATGATTCTCCCTCCCTCCCTCCTCCCAAAATAAGGAGCGTTTGAATAACCAGCAACCCCACAGTTTTAGAATAGAAAAGCCGTGCTGAGAAATTTGACACAGCAGCCAAGGCTTCCCCAATAAATAAAAGGAAGAGAACAAATGTGGAATAGTTAGTGGGTTTAGTGAACAGCAGCAATGCTACCAAGGAAAGGCAGGTTCAAACCCAGCCAAGACTATTACAGAGGCAGGGCAAATGGCTCAAAGAAGCCACGGATTATAGGAGTTTTTTTCCACTCTCCATGGTGCCTTTTCAGCCAAAGAATGGAATCCACTAGGCTTAAGGCGAAGATCATGACGTAGCCAAACAAGCTACAGATCTCACGTAATGTTCTCCCTCCCTCTTTAGACCTGGAGGAAGAGGACAGAAATGGTCTTCTGAAGCTACAGTAACGATCATTCTAACAGAGAAATAGCACTACTCTAGATTTCCTACCTCTACTCAGAGGCTTCAAGCAAATTCCTATCCCCTCCCCAGATGGCCTAATGTTCTCTAAACTTGCGGGGGGGGAATAAAGGTGACCTTCCTCTAATGAAGGGTTCTTCAATCCTGTGCAGCCCCAAGGAAGCCCTACTAAGGGCTTGGGGAGTTCTAATATCCATTCAAATGGAAATATTCATTTCGGACACCCAAAATTATTGCTGGACATGAACCAAAGGCAACTCCCAGCAAACCACCTGGCCCCTCTCTCCTCAGCATGAGGCTGCAAAAGTGGCAGTATTGTTTTGGGAGGACCCTTCAGGGTTCAGCTAGAGGCATAAATCTGTCTTGCATCTGGCTATTTTGCCTTGCACTTTCTGAAACTTAAAAAAGCCAGAGGCCCAAATAGATGTGGTTGGATCTCCTGTGGCCTTGGGAGCACTTGGTGCACCCCTGTTCTAATTCACTTTCTTCTGGGCTTCCCTGGCTCCTCCTGAAGCTCAGGGGGAAACTGGAGATGGAATGCATGTTGAATTACTAGTCAGTCATGACGGCTGTGCTGGATGAAAGATATACGTACCATCTTTATGCACACGCATGGCAGAAGCTGTGATGTCTGTAGTCACATTAAAATATGGGAGCCACAGATCCTTCAGTTGACAAAGTGGAAAAGAATGAAAATCACATGGAAGGTCACAGTAAGTGAGAGGGAGAAAGGCTACAATTATTTCTACATTTACTGTCCCCTGAATATGTGCAAATCCATTAACCCAAATTCTGCAGTTTATTGCAACTTATTTGATCAATAAAAAAGAAATTGTGCAAGTGACCTAATTTATGTGTGTTCTGGCCACCACAGGAGCAAAATCTGGACCAAATTTAACACTGGTATTTTACTTTCCCCAGTAAGTAAAGGGAAGAGAAGTAAACCCCTTTGGAAAAACCTACAGCCGTGTGAAAAAGTCCTGCACGCTTTCAGTTTTAAGCTGTATCTACATGTTTCATCAACTTTTCACTCGTAAGAAACCACACAGAATTAGTACTTTGATGAAAATTTCTGTAGTCGGATTGAGATGCATATTTTTTTATTGATATAACCAAAATCTTTTTAAGGTTTTGAGTGAGTTTATGTGCTAAAACAAACACAACTTGAATTTTTGAGAATGTTAAGTTCGAAAATAGCCAATCAACAGCGAGCTTTGGCTGACCAATCAAAATGCACAGAGGCTAAATCTATGAGCCAAATCTTCAAGCCTATAAATAGGCATGAAAAGCATTGAGAAATTTAATTTAGCTCTGGCTGTGGGCATGGATGGAGGCCTTTGCTTTCACCAGAGCAGCGGCATCGCATCAATGTGCTCCATGAAGAGAGTTACTCCTGTATGGAAATTGCCAGGAGAGTGAAAGGCCATCGCACCACAGCGAGCACAGAGTGGTTGAAAAATACCAAATAACTGGCTCAGTTGATGACAGGCTCCGCTCTGGAAGACCAAGAAAGCCGACAATACGGCAATATCGGGCTCTGCAACCCATTTCGATGGCTGACAGGAAACTCACCGGAGATTACAAGAATTTGGGGTGAAACATGTGATGTAAAAGTGTGCACAAGCACAGTGCGGCGCAGACTGCATGCCAGAGGGCTCAAAGGCTGCAGGGCTCGCTCACAGACGCTCATTGTGAGAAGCAGCCATTGCACGTGATGATCTGGGGCTGCATCGCTGCTCCTGGTATTGGTTGGATATGAATCGTGCAGGGAATCAGGAATTCCAAGCAGTGTGTTGAAGTCCTGGAAAAGACCAGGCTTCCTTCAGCAACTTGTAGGGAAGGACTTTCACTTCCAGGATGACAACACTCCTTGTCATCGAGCCAAGTCCGTCCAGCAGTGGATGAAGAAGAAGCCTGGTGTTCGACTCCTGGATTGGCCAGCTCAGAGCCCGGATTTGAACCCAATTGAGAACTTGTGGGCCAAGATTGGTTACGAAATAAGCAGGAAGCATCCAAAGACTACGCAGGAGCTGACTGAATCCATTATTGCAACCTGGCACCACACTGTCACCAAAGATCACGTGCAAAGGCTTATACAGTCTATGCCGAAGCGATGCCGCCTGGTGTTAAGCAATCAGGGCTGGCCAATTTCATATTAGTAACCATGTTTGGTTACCTAAACGGTCCTTTTCAGGGCCACAAACAATAAAAATGTTAACAAAACACTAGCATCGGCCTTGGTAATTGCAACATGTATGCCACTGGGTATGCATCAGTTAATCTGTTTTCATAGTCATTGTAAACATGCAAGAAAATTCACAATCCCCATCCAAACAGCACCAAATTGCAAAAAGCTGATGCTTTTCACTTAAAAACCACCAGTATTTATTTAAATATAACAATATTTGCATAGCAGTTAGCATAAAATATCATAAAATCAATGGCCTATCCAAAAAAATGTCATAAACCATAAACTGTAAAGCCGAGGTGGCGCAGTGGTTGTTAAATGCAGCACTGCAGGCTACTTCAGCTGACTGCAGTTCAGCCGTTCTAATCTCACTGGCTCAGGGTTGACTCAGCCTTCCATCCTCCCGAGGTGGGTGAAATGAGGACCCGGATTGTTGTTGGGGGCGATATGCTGACTCTCTAAACCGCTTAGAGAGGGCTGAAAGCCCTATGAAGCGGTATATAAGTCTAACTGCTATTGCTATTGCTATATTGTAAAGTGAGCAGGACTTTTTCACACAGCTGCCCTATGGCTCTTAGGTGAAAATCTTTCAATGTGATGGATTTTGTGCAGCGAGTGGATGAAAAAGGCCTTCAGCACTTTGCAGCTCATTCTTGTGTTGCTGAGAAAAGGATACCTCAATCTGTTTATCCCGGAACACCTTGTGAATGCTGGTGTTGAAGGCAGAGCCAGAGAACATGGAGGTGATGGGGTAGGTGAGATCCAGCACAGTCGCAAACACTGAATTCATACTCTGTAGAAAGGATAAATGAGGGCATGAGGCAGGAAACAAGCCACGAAACACCCAAGACCGCTGCATCACGGCCTTTCTGGGAACCAGGGGAAGAATAAAGACAGCGATCTTGGTTAGAGAGAAAGCAATTCCTTCCCAAATGGCCTGAACAAATGTAATGCAGGCCGCAGCAAAGGAGGAAGGGCATTCATTATAATAAGCAGAAAACAGAAATGGGGAGGGGATTAGAGAGTGCTGGGTGTGTGACGTATCTGCACCCATTATAGTTAACTACTTTTATTTAAAAAAAAAACTGATGTTGGATTAACACATTCAAGCAAAAGGCCTATTTATCTACTTTCCTTCAGCTGTAAAAATTTGGCTTGACTCCCAAAAGTCTGGGGATCACAGTGCATTTCTTCTGCAGGAGCTCCAAAACATGCCGAGTCCTTCAGCCAAAATAGGTAATTCGTGGTTTAGTCTGAACAATCCCTTTTCGTTGGACGTGGAGCATCCAGTGATCCTGCATTGTAATTTAGTGCTGAACAGCTGAAGGATGGTGATAGGATTTTCTGTGCGTGGATGCATTAGGCCTCCAATCCACAGTCCCTCTATTTCCCTTGTCCCCCCCCACTGGAAACAGCTGCTGAAAATTCTGGGTCCCTAAATGATAAGGTTGCATTTTATAGCACTTCCTGCATCCCTGAAACACTTCTGCATAAAACAATCCCTCTTTTAAAATAATCTATGACTTTCTGGCACTTAGGGAGGCTAAGTCGGAAAAAAAAATCAAAGGCAGCTACTCTGCCATCTCATTTAACTTCTTTTATCTGGTCTGTGACGTTTCAGCTCCTCTGCACCGTACTCCAGACTGAAATTGCTATAAAGAACCCCAGGCCCTTTTCTCACAGCTGCCAAAGGTTGGGATCATGTATTTTAGTAAACAAATCTACCCTCATCTGTTCAGAAGGAAGTTTAGGTGAGATCTTTGGGATGCAAACCATCCAAGTATTTAGAAGGCTACAGCTTCAATAGCTTCCCTCTTTGCTGTTTCTCTCAGCATTGCTATTTCCCTGCCTACTTTCCTTCCAGACTTGGATATTTGCTCACCTTTGCCCACTCTCTGGCACGCTGCTTTGTGCGCACCGCACTCCTCTCCTCTGCATAAAGGGCCCCTATGAAGGAGCCAATTGAGGTGCCGCCAATTAGATCGATAGGGAGACCAGCTTCCTCCATGGCTTTGATCACTCCAATGTGAGAGCAGCCCCTGTGAGAAAGAGAAGGAGCATGCTTGAAGCAAATGTGCCTCCCAATGGCGGTCCTCACCACCTCATGAGAACGAGGGTGGATTTTTCATGCCTCTCCTGTCAGGGAGGAGACAAAGATGAGAGTGGTTAAAAAGTATGGTGGTGGTAGTAAACATAGATCGGCTAGCAGTGCCAGTCAAAAGTGTAGTATAGACCTCCTAACTTCTCTAAAATCCAGATGGGGAGAATAGTGGGGTCCAGCAGAATTAGGCCATGGGGGCAGTTGGGGGGGGGGAGCCACACCCTTCTTGCCTTTGGGAGATGCTGATTCCCTAGTTTTGATGCATTGTTGCCCTGAAAGTCCTCCTGGCCCTCTTGATGCCAAGCAAACATATTCCCTAATGTTTTTAGGCATCTTACCTGGCTCCACCACCACCCAGAACCAGAGCAATGGTGTTGCCTGTCAGGACTCGTGCCAGACGGGAGAAGTCACTGTGTCGATCTGCGTTCTTTTCAAAGACTTTCCCATACATCTCTCTCTGTAGTAAAGGATGGAGAAGGAGAGAAAGAGTAAGACTGTTTTCACCAGCTCAAAAAAAAAGAAGAACCCACAGGAGGAAGTTGTGTAAATTCACCTGTTCCCATTTATCAACTTTTCCCCTCTACAAAGAGAAAGTCAACTAGGCTTTGGACCCTTCTTGGAAGGGGGGCCCCGAAGGGCCTGTGCAGCAACTTGCTGGTCTTTGTCTTCAAAGTGATGCAGACCAAAGAAAGGAGTGGGGAAAAACCTGAAGTATGAAATATTGACTCAGGAGGATCAGGGCTGGGTTCCTGCCAGTTCTAACCTCTTCTATAGAAGAGGTTCCACAAATCCACAGTGCCGTTTAGAACCGGTTCCAGCTGTCTCCCTCCCCCCCGCCCATCATCAAGATGAAGAGCGAGAGGAGGAATTCTGGGAGTTGAAGTCCACAGGTCTTAAAGCTGTCAAGTTTGAACACCCCTGGGGTTTTTTTTCCCTAAAGGGTTAGGGGTGCAAGGGTCTTGTAACTTGACAGCTTTAAGACTTGCGTGCTTCAAATGCCAGAGTTTCTGAGCCAACATTTTGGTTGCTAAGCAAGAGCGTTGTTAAGTGAGTTCCACCAGATTTTACAAGTTGGTCATGCCCACCCAGTCACATGACTGCCAAGCCACTCCCACCCAGTCACATGGCAGGCAAGCCACTCCCACAAAGCAGGCCACACCTACAGAAGAGGATCTAAAAAAATTTGAAGCCCACCACTGCTCAGGGGTTCCTGAGGGGAAGGAAGCTTACTGTTCAGAAAAGCTATAGGGGAATCCACATCCTCAAGAAAAGTGCCGTTCGGCCTTACCACTTTCTCCACCAAAGCAAAAGAGACGGGCCTGATTAAGACAAGAGGGAGCCCAGAACAAGATGCAGTGGTGAACAAACAGAATAGAGGTACCAGCTTGTTGGGACTGCGTCGAGAAAACACCCTGCGGGGGCACTTGATGTGTAGATGCCCTGAACACCAGCTGCGCATGTTGAGCCACTCCACTGTGCGGGCAGGGCTGGGGCCGTCTTCACGGTGCAGGAGGATAAGCTGCTTTAGGGCCCGCACTGCTGTGTTCTCCAGCATCTGCTCCAGCTGAGAGCGGAGGGAGAAAGGAGAAGCCAATCACATTCATTACCATCTTTGACTGATTCTGTTATTGCCCCTTCGTGTTTCCTATGGAGCCAGATCCAAGAGAGAGCCAAAAACCAAGTCTATTCTTTGAACAGGGAAGACAATCAATTAGCGAGAGAAGCAACATTGACAGACTAGTAACAGATGCTCTTTGATCCTACTGAAATCCATTTCAGGCTCTACGCAGCAGGATGTGGATTTGCACAATGGAAGCCATCCATCAAACACCCCTCTGCCCACTCAGGCTAACTGATCTACCTGCTCAACTAGAGCAATTGCACTTCTTTAGGGTCAAGATGGGCCGTTTACCTCCCCCAGCATGGGCTCTTGGTCCCCCAGGCCCACAATGAGAATGCAGTCAGCCTGCCGGATGCAACGCACTGTCCAAGGAGTCAAGGTGTAATCCGTCTGATACAAAACAATGCGATGAATGTCCTCTTGCTGAGCCAGCCAGCCAGAGAGCCGATATTCATGGATGCTGGAAGGGAAGAAAGGCAGAAGAAAGATGTCTCAGTCCGGAAGAAGGGAAAGCGGGTAGAAAGGGCCAGAGAAACCAAAGCCAAAATCAACTTCCATCTTTACAGGATTCTAGTCAACCATCTTTCTTCTTCGAGAAATCCAGCACTGCCCAAGACTGGATCTAAAGGGCCGGATGCCTCGTGCACTGGCCACGCCCAAAGTCATGATATGTCATGTGACGATGTGAAATTGACGCCCATGCTTTAAAGGGATAAATGCTATTTCCTGTTGTACCTTTTTCTTTCTTTTTTTGTAATGTTTTTGTCTTATAATATACAAAAATTCCAATTGAACAGTGTGTTGTCTGGGTACAAATTATTTTATGAAATTATAATCAAAGTGTTTAAAACAATATTCATTGCATTAGTATCAATTATAATATTAATAATAACCATAATAGCAGCAATAGCACTTATTATACACCGCTTCAAAGTGCTTTTACAGCTTCCTCTAAGCGGTTTACAAAGTCAGCATATTGCTCCCAACAAATCTGGGTCCTCTTTTTATCCACCTCGGAAGGATGGACGGCTGAGTCAACCTTGAGCCGGTGAGATTTGAACTGCCGAGTATTTCACTCTAACTACTGCACCACCTTGGCTCATGAATATTTGTTTAACCAGGTTAACATATCTATCGTATATCACTGATCCTTCTATATATTTCCATGTTTTAGCTCCTGTTTTTGTCTGCTAACCATTGATAAAATAAGTCCCAAGCTGAAAAATATTCAACTTCTTTCTTTTCCTTAACTGTGTTTTTTTTATCCATTTCTGCATATTCTAATATTTTTTTAATCACATTTTCATCTGTTAGGATCTCTTCACTTTTTCACTGTTGCGCAAATACTATTCTAGCTGCAGTCAATACATGTAAAGTCAAATATACATTCCCTTTGTTATATTTGTCTGGTAAAATGCCCAACAAAAATGTCGCTGGTTTCAAATCTATATGCTATTTTATCATTTTTTCCAGCCATGTATGTATTTTTCTCCAATTTTCTCTGCGTTTTGACATGTCCGCTGAAAAGTGTATCCTAACCCTAATCCTAACCCTATCCATGAATTTGGTACCTTCGTACCAAATCAATACTTCATTATAGACTTCCAACATTGATGGGCATAGGGTATCTTGTCAATATTTATAAAATTCTGCTGGTCGTCCATTTGGTCCTGGTGTTTTATTACTCTTTTATCTCTTAATCGCTTCTGACAGTTCCATCACTGATATTCGTTCATTTAAGATAGCTTTCACTGTTTCTGGTACGTTAGGTAATTCCGCTTTTTCCAAATATTGTTTAATTTTCTTCTGAAACTTTATCTTGTTCATACAGCTTTTCATAATAGTCTTGAATTATTATTATTTTTGTCCTCATTTAAGGTTCTTTTCTCACCACCAGTCTATGTATCAATTTCTTCTCCCTGGTTTGTTCACATTTTCAAAAAAATTATGTTTAGCATTTTTGACTTTTTGTGTCAATTCTTCTTTACCTAGTGGATTTATTTTATGTTTTATTAGTTCCATTTGATTTTTTAAAATCTTTTTCTGCCCACACTTCAAAATGGCTCCACAGTCCGAATGCCAGTGCCTCCACGTGGTTCGGCTCGCTCTGGGACCGCAGGAAGCTCCCTCCAACCGGCAGGGTCCCTGCAACTCCCAGATGTGATGGGGTTGCTGCACCTACTACTCATGGGGCACCCCGTGGCGCGCAGCTTCTGGGAGCCTGAAAAAACACCACCCAGTGGTACCGGTCAGTCCCTGACTTGCTGGCAAGATCCAGCTTACACTAGGCACAAGCAACTAAGGAGACGAGAGGAGGTTGGAAGGTGCAGGAATAGGATAGAAAGGAATTCAAAAGGAATTTAGGAGCCAAGTGAAAAAAATGTCTTAGGCCGAGACTGAGTTTAAACTGGAGCCAGGCAGAGGAAGTAGAGAGGTGTGGCTTCAATTCTAATTCAGTCTCTGCGCAGATTGGATGTGATAATATCCCATTCCTGAACCCTCCCACAAACTACTCCGGAGAACCCAGAATTTTGGCTTTTCTGGAGCTCAATCTCTTTGCGTGCATGGCACTGCTGAAAACCAGCCTGCGCATGGGCCAGCTAATCATCGGGTGCACATGCGCACTAGAACCAAGCAGTTCGGCTTTTCTAGAGTGTGGTCCTGACGAGCGCGTATCGTTTCCTTTGGCACTCAGTGCCAAAAAGGCTCACCGTCACTGTCCTAGCAGGTCGAATTTGGCACGATTCCATGGAGCCCAGTGGAGATGCATCATGTCACTGCAACGTCAGCCCCACCTTCCTGTTCCTTTTTCTTGACGATGGGCATTTTTTTAAAAAGATGAAGACTGGCTTGTTTCAAATCATCTTAACCTTTTTCCTTGGGAATAAATGACACTCACAACGTTTATATCTATATTTAGCTTCAATATGATTAGCATTATGACAATGCACACTAGAGGCTTTGGTGGAAATATATGCCAGTGTATTTCCCTGCAGGAGACCATGGACAGATAGAATGGCTGAAACAGAATATATGGCAGATAGTAGATACTCTGGGGGAAAAGAGTACATCTCATCTCCATGCTCCAGTATCTGTTCCTGTTTACAGGCTTATGTGTGTTCCCAACCCACCTATCCAATGCTGAAGCCCCAAGACGAGCACGGATGATGTCACTGGTGAGTAGCAGGGTTGGGCCTGTGAAGAAAAAGAATCATGATGACAAAAGCAGCAGAACGAAGCAACATAAAGAAAGAGAGCACTAACAAGAACTCACCAATTGCATTCAGAGCATGTTTGAGTTCCAAGGTGAAGGCTGCCATGGGTACCTCATCATACACTGGAAGGACTGCCACTGTTGAGAGATTACTAGCTGGATTCTTCAGTTCTGAACCGGGGGGCATGCCAAGACCTGAACCTACGTGAGAGATACAATAATCATTGAAACACAAGTACCTGAAGTACCTGGAAGGAACATTAGATACTCCAAGCCACAACTCCATAGCTTTCTGTCACATGAGGATGCTGTTTCAAGCCCTGATGTTTTCTGGCCACATGACAGCAAGTTGGTGCACAGCCTGAAGTGAGATATTTTTACCTGGGAAAGAGCCACGCAACTGCTGCAGATTCCCCAGGATCTTCTGACTCAGGAGGTGGATAAGGCGGGTGACAACCTATGTAAGGCATTAGAAGATTGGAGGATGCCAGAGCCCAGAATTTGGACAGTAATACATATAAACAACGATTTCTGAGTCTGTGAAATATCCAGCCTTCTTAAAGTGATTTTTTCCCTATTCACATCTAAAAAAGTTCCTCCATTCTCTATTAAAATGCGATTCTACATATATCCTGAAGTATTTCTAGAGCCGAGGTGGGGCAGTGGTTAGGGTGCAGTACTGCAGGCCACTTCAGCTGACTGCTATCTGCAGTTCGGCGGTTCAAATCTCACCGGCTTAGGGTTGACTCAGCCTTCCATCCTTCCGAGGTGGGTGAAATGAGGACCCGGATTGTTGTGGGGGGGCGATATGCTGACTCTGTAAACCGCTTAGAGGGGGCTGAAAGCCCTATGAAGCGGTATATAACTCTAACTGCTATTGCTATTTCCCCAGATATCCGAGTACCGGGATGCAGAGCCATTTGTCAGGGTACGTGAGGCGTTGCCCTGTTAGCTGGCCAGCCCTACCGGCAAACCAAATGTTCGGGAACAGACTTCCCGTTTGCTCGTAGGGCCAGTTTAAGCCCTCCGGAGCCTTCAGGGACCTTCTGGAGGCTTCCCTGAAGGCTCTGGAGGACAAAAAATGACCCAACGGACAATCAGAAGTCACTTTGTAGGGCTGTTTTTTTGCGCGCAGGAGGCTTCAGGGAAATTCCTGAAGCCTCCGGAGGGTCTACGGGGGGGGGGGGGGGGGAGGAGGCTGTTTTCGCCCTCCCCAGGCTCCAATAAAGCCTCTGGAGCCTGGGGAGAGCGAAAAAAGCATGCAAAAAATGGGGGCAGTGGCTGTCATGCATGCATGCGCACTGGGGGGGATGCACATTGCATTATGGGTGTGGCACAATCGTGCATGACCCCCTGCGCTACCCCCGCTTATGGCACATAAGCCAAAAAAGGTTTGCCATCGCTGTCCTAGTATATCTAACTCCTTCTAGAAAAAGCGTACTATCAGCAATGAATCTACCTTGTTTAGAAGATAGCATGGTTTGCTACAATGTGGAAAAGCAGCATTTTCTGTTATGATTTCCATTTGAAAACCTTTTGAAGACATGATGACTGTGGAGGTTAGCGTTTTCTCATAAGGCAATCGAGCCAGTTCACAGCAGACAAGAAAAACTCAACACTCAAGGGCTCACTTCCGGATCAGTTTTGATCATGCTGACTTTGAAAAACTAGGCGCCTACAACATATGCTGTTTTGTTGGGACTATCCAAAAAGTTTGCATAAGAAATTAACAGTGCCATAATTTGCATTATTAACACATGGTGAGCCAAGTCAAATAATGCAGTGAAGCAGCTATCTACATATTCAAGTTCCAGATCAATAGCCTATAAAGCTTTACAATCTTCCTTTACGCTCAATATTTCTGAACACTGATAAAGCTTCTCTACCTGATCATGTGTGTGTCCAAAATATACACATATTATGCCACAGAGATCCTATACGTAGGAATGAGTTGTACACTAGGACTGCAAAGCTTGCTTCCCATAGAAAACAGGAGAACCCCGAGCCTTCACCTGAGGGTAGCGTCTTTTGATGTTGTTGAGGGTCCCTTCTGGTAACTTGGCCAACTCTGTGTCCCGTACAGCATGGACGGTAGTCGCTCGTACTTGATGGGTCAGAGCTTCTACCTGTATCACAAGAAATGAGTCACAGCAGGTAAATCACATCGTCGGTCTTCCCACATGAAAAGGAGCACCCCACGTGCTCTTCTGGAAGTATGAATACACAGTCCTCACTTAATAACAACGATTGGGACTGGAGTTTCTACCGCTAAGTGTTGTGGTCACAAAGCACAATGCCATGTGACTATGATGGTTAGTAGCGGCACTTCCAGAAGTCTCTGGTTACTATTGTTAAGTGAGAATCACATGGGTTGGGTTAAGTGAGGATTTAACATGATCATGGCTTCAAAATATACAATTTGTATTAAGGGTTTTAATTACAATATTATGATGTTATTGATGTATTGCATCATTTTATAACTGATACTAATAAGCAGCTTGATAATTTTTTTTCTTTCTGCTTAGAATCTTTAATCCTCTAAGATTTTAGTCCCCAAAATTTAGTGTCCAGTTTTTAAAATTATAAATTTATTTATCTTTGTTGACTTTGGGAAGGCCAAGGTAGCCAAAATATATCTGGTTCCCAAAAGAACCTATAGTTAATTCCAAAATCTTAACAATAAAAGTCAGTATTCCAATTTTATGTGGACTCCTTGTTTATCATTTTCTTAGATAAAAATCTTATTTAGTGTTTTTGCTGTTTAATTCAAATTCTTTCTTAAGTTTAGAACTAATTTTCTTTTGTTCAGAGCTGAAGCTAAACTCATCCAGCAACTTTCCAAAATTATCACTCCAAAGATCTTAATAGGTTTAAGATGCTTAATAGGCAATTTCGAAAAATATTTAGAAAGTGAGGCTTGCAAACCTAGTATCCTTTAAAAGCAGGATGGCTAATCCCTTTCTCTCCCAATGCTTAAAATTATGAAAACTGCCGTTTTAGAGTCTCCTTGTGAGGAACAGTCATCCAGAGCACATGTGGGTGATCTCCTGTCCTCCCATGTTCAGAGAGGTTCCAAAGACCATCCATTCACTTGTTTTTTGATCTTTGCTACAATCGTTGGCTCCACTTTCGTGGAGAGGTATTCAGATTGCCTCCACTGGACGTTTCATGTGTTTGCAACTTCCAAATTCTTGTTGGCTTCTCTATTGACTTAGCCGGCAGGGAAAGTCACAAATCATGATCGTGAGACTGTGGGATACTGCAATGATTGGAAATCCAGGCTGGTTGCTGAATGCCCAGACTGCAATCATGTGACCATGGCCAGAACGCTGAAAAACAATAGTAGCTGCCATTCACTCAGTGCCATTGCAAATTCAAGTAGCAAGTAGTTATTAAGCAAGGGCCACCTGGTCTACAGTTGGTCTAGATCAAGAATCTGACGCTACGTCCATGAATCCTCTTAAAATTACAAAGTATGTAACTCCTATTCGGGCTGAATGCACTTAGAACTCACCACTCCAATGAGGTCCCCACGCCCATATTCCCCAACCAGCTCCTTCTTGCCATTGGCCTTCTGGATGACGGAACGCAAGCGCCCATTCAGCACGATGTAGGTGCAGTCAGACTTGTCACCTTGCCTGGAGAAAAAGGAAGAGTCGTTTATTTGTCTCCCCCTTCTCCAATAGCAGCAAAGCCTGCCTTGAAGCACGTTATTCCTGTGCAAATGTCACGGGACAGTGTGCATCTAACTGAAGGGGGGATTCTTTAGCAGAGGAAGGGCATTAAATGGAGACCATGGAGCCAAGGGAACAGCTCCTTCGTCTTACCTGTAAAGTGCTCGCCCAGCCTCTACTGCCATCCAATCAATAGCAAAGTCCATTTGACGCACAAAAGGAGACATGCGGGCTGCCACCGTATGAGCCACGCTCAGCAC
Organism: Thamnophis sirtalis; assembly: GCF_051295495.1. Taxonomy (NCBI): domain Eukaryota; kingdom Metazoa; phylum Chordata; class Lepidosauria; order Squamata; family Natricidae; genus Thamnophis; species Thamnophis sirtalis. The sequence continues at coordinate 177,426,469 of NW_028261383.1, forward strand.
CACACTCGGCTGTTCCCTCATAATCCTAAGGAGGAGCCAGAAGTTACTGGAAGACCTTTGCAATATATAGACGTTCCAGTTCATGTCTCAGTTTTGCCAGAATCGAGAAAGAAATAGATCGAATTTGGATTCAGGGAAGATGCTGCTAGTTGAGAGTCACAGCAATAAGCACGGTGAATCTCAGGACAAAGCTCAATTAATTTCTACTGATTTATTCCTTTTTTATTCAACAAGTGACTCTGGGCAGTGAACAATCATAAAACCAACTAAAAATAAATTTCCATTATAATATAAAAGTTAAAATACATACAGCAGCTGAGGAAAATATTACAATTCACAGATGTTAAAACATCCAGGAGACGGGACCTTTCAAACACTTGGGCTCAGACCCGGCCACATGACCAGCTCTTAAAGGGGCCTTGGCCACCCTGATCTCTGGAGGGAGGGTGTCCCACAAGGCAGGTGCTATGGCGGAAAAGGCACACCTCCTGGCTCCGCTAGCTGGCATTCCCAGAGTATGCCCATCCTGCCAGACTAGACTGGATGGGTAGAAACATCTGGAGAAAAAAAGTCCCTCAAACAATTCAGTCATCAAAGAAGATAAGCGTTATTTTTAGGTAGCTCCTTTCACCGGAGAAAGGAAAGAGAGGAAAACTGCACCAGAGCCACAAAAGCCCTTGACAGCATAAACCCACAGACAGAACCTCTCCTTTTTTATGTAACGAACTACCCCCAGAGATCCGGACCCTACCCACTCTCATGGCCTTCCGAAAAGCTATCAAGACCTGGCTATTCCGGCAGGCCTGGGGCTGTTGACCTCTGGATTGAGGTCCAGCCCCGCTTAGATTGGATGCATGTCGTGTCTTTTAAATTTGTCGTGTTTTATCTGTTTTTAATTTCTCTTAACTTCTGTTTCTGTAAGCCGCCCGGAGTCCTTTGGGATTGGGTGGCCTATAAATTCAATAAACAGTTAAACAGTTTTTCTCCACTCTACCTGTGAGACTGCCCAACCAGCCTCCCAGCAGGGAAGAGCTAATGGCGCAGACTAAAAGAACAGGAGCAGTTGCCATATGTGAACACGGCTAGTGATTGGGAAGAGCATGATGGCAAGAGAGCCAGGCAGAAACAGAAACATTTGTGCACATGGCACTCACTCGTAAAAGTCAGATTTGGAGATCTTAAGGAAAGTACAATCACGATTTGCTTTGATGGTGAAAATCAATGGCTCTCCAGTAAGCACCGCTAGCTGGCCCACCATCTCTCCAGGTTGCACCAAGAAGAGGCATACGTCTTCAGCCTTGTCAATCATCCGCTGGTAAACATGCAGACAGCCCCACAGAACAAAGTGCAAGCTGACGTCCTGTCAAAAAAAGACCAGAGTAAGCAGCCCATTCCAAGGGAATTGGGTCACCTTTGAGCAGGATTGAGCTGAAGCTTCAACGGGCTTTTAGAAACATCTTTAAAAAACTTTGGGTCGCTTAAAAACTAAATTGATGGGGTTGCTAAAAAGCTGGAAATTAGTGTTTTAACAGGAGTGTTTTGCAGCCAATGTGCGCTCCGCTTTCTTTTTCCTTCTTCCTTTCCTGACAAATCGTTCCTCTCCTTTCATCATCCACAATTAAAGTGGCCAGGTTCTTATTCAAAGCTGCCGCAGAGGGTTCTACGTTGTGGAAGGAAACCTTCAAATATCTGAAGTGTGAAGAACCCACCCAGAAGAATAGACACTGACATTCAATCCACATGAAATGCTTCTTGAGAAGTATTTCCTTCTGGAACACAAGTCCATCCAACCTTAGGTTCTGATTACAGGAAAAATCTATTTTTGTTTAAGCTCCTTTCATCTTCTTCTGATCTTCGAAGGGAGGAGAGGTGCTACAATTATCATTTGTTTTTTCTCTGACTAAGCTAGTGACGGGGAAGAGTAATAAGGATATACTAAATAATACCAGAATATAATATACTGGAATACTAGAAATAGTAGAAGCCGGTTGTTTCCGGTACGTTCTTATAACTTTAGATTTGTATTTCTTGTACATATCTAGCATTATGCTTTTGGATTTATAAGACAAATATATGCTACATCAGACTTTCTGCAACAACTGGTGTTTGTTAACATGTATGTTCCTTGCTATTTGAACTCTTATCAATATCCTTTAATCTACGGACATAGAACGGAGCTGTAAAGCTCACACCTTTGATGTCCCCTAAGAGCTAAGGGATCAATTGAGAGAACAAAGGGAGACACAATAAAGAGATACGGAGATAACACTGATGAAGCTAATTAAGAGGCTCTACCCTGTTCAGGGGACTCGCAAATCAAAGATGCCAGAACTGGAGGTCATGGGAGATGTAAGATGATGGTTTTATAACATTTCTAAAAAGTATATAAGGGGTTTTGTAGCTCTTTCCTGCATACCCTCTTGGGTGTGTTTGCAATGGCTAACCTATGATCATAGAATAAATCTTGGCTCTCTCTCTCAAGCCTCCACCTAAGTTTCTTCTCTGGCTTTTATGAACTTAAACGGATTATCGGACTTTGCACTAGTTTACGATCTTGTATGGCCTTCTACAATACTTACTTGATCTCCCTGACGGGCAATGACCGTTCCTGCCTTGGCATGGTGCAAAAGCACCCGGTTATTTAGTAAGGATGGATCCTGTGGAGAGAATGGCAGAGTGTTATTAGGTATCTTTCCTGTTTGGAACAGAAGCCGAATCCTTTACTCCTCCGTTACGCCCTGTGGGAAAAAGTCAAGAGTAAAGTCAGGGAACTGAGTCTCTTCTCTATAGTTTTCCTAAAATATTATTGTTCTCTAAAATCTCCAGAGAGTTTTCACAGCCCCTGGGTAGAAAAAAAAAGAAAGTTCTGACACTGAAGAAAGTAAGTGTCAGATCTGCCTGTCAGCCTCTACTTTCCTTGCTTGCTATCGGCTGCCATAGAAATGGGGAGGGGGGGGGGCTTGAGGTATTTGGGAGGGGGAAGTACTGGTGCCGGAGGAGTTATGAAGAAGGGAGTTTCGTTCTCACCATCTTCTGCACGTGCTGGTGGCCTGGGTTTGGACTTGGTCAAGGCCAACAGTCTCGCATACCAACTTGATGAGGCTTTTTGAGGATGAACCCCACATGACACCTTAGGGAGTTGCAGATTGGACATTGGGTTGGGGAATTGGGGGGAGGGTGCTGGGTAAACGTTTGAGCCTCATCAAGTTGGTATGTGAGACGGTTGGCCTTGACCAAGTCCAAACATCAGCCACCAGCATGCGCAGAAGATGGTGAGAACAAGACTCCTCCAGTACAATATTGTTCCCTTCCCCAATACTATGCAGCGCCCCCCCCCCCCACCGTTCCTATGGTAGCCGATAATAAGCAAGCATAGCAAAGCAGCCATCAGCAAATACCCAAAACAGAGGCTGACATCCGGCCCTCCTTCAGAGAGAGATATCATCCCTGCAGGAAAAGAGAGAGGGAAAACAATACAAAATAACAATATAGCATATACATCTATTATAAAATCAAGGCTTATCAGGATAACTGGTGTAGAACGTCCACAAAAGTCTGGGAACCCCAATGTGAGATTTGTCAACCCATTCAGCCTGGAAGGGGGAAAATGTTTCCAGGAGACCAAATACTGAATGCGACCCCTATGTTTTCTGGAGTCCAAGATTTCTTTAACTTCTAAATGTTGCTCTCCCTCAATAAGAAGAGGGACCGGAGGTGAAGGTTGAGGCAGATGAAAGGAAGAAGAATGCTCTGGTTTCAATAGGTTCACATGAAACACAGGATAAATTCTGCAAAGGTTTTTTTGGCAACCCCAATCTTACGGATACAGGATTCATGATTTTCACAATGGGGAATGGATCTACATACTTCGGCCCCAACCTCTTCGACTTTTGGGTGGTTTCCAAAAACACCCAATCCTCAACTTTGTATTCTTTCGGCTTAGCCCTCTTCTTATCAGCCTGTTTTTTGTGAGCCTGGTGGGCTGCCTCCAAGGCTTTGCGAATCATGGGCCAAAACTGTCAAAGTTGATCACTCCACTCAGATAAGGACAAAATTTGCGGTTTCTCCTGAGGTAATTCAGGAATCGGTACAAAGTCCTGGCCAAACATAACTTTAAAAGGGGTCTGCTGGTACTGCTATGCCCAGAGTTATTGTACGCCACTTCAGCATGTGGTAATAGTTCAGCCCAATTATCCTGTTGATAATTGATGAAACACCGGAGGTACTCTTCCAAAACAGTTAGTCCGTTCGCAAGCCCCATTAGTCTGAGGGTGGTGGGCAGAGCTTAGTCTCTGGGCAGAGCCAATGAACTTCAGGAACTCCTTCCCAAAGAGGGAGGTGTATTGGACCCCCCAATCCAAAATTATGTGCTCAGGTACTCCATGTAACCGATATACATGTGAAATAAACAATTTTGCCAACAACTTAGCTGATGGGATTTTGGAACAAGGCACAAAATGAACTTGTTTGGAAAACAGGTTGGTGATAACCCAAATCACGGTATTTCCTAGACTCTACGGCAACTCTACAATGAAGTCCATTGATATATCCTTCCATGGCGCCCCATGGCATGCAACACTCTGAAGAATACCTTGGGGCTTCCCCGGTGGTCTTTTCGCGGCCGCACAGATGGGGCAACTGGCTATGTAGGATTCAATGTCTTTTTTCAATGAAGGCCACCAAAATTGCATCTTAATCAAATGCAAAGTCTTTACAAATCTAAAATGGCCTGCCATTCTCAAATCGTGGGCCCATTGAAGAACAACTGGTTTCAGGTCAGTAGGAACATACAATTTAGCTCCCACCCAAGCTAGTCCATCTTTCAGGGTGCATTCATTTGAATGTTTCTTGGATCAGTCATCGGACTCAATGCCCTCCTTGAGTTTGTTCATTAGATCTGTAGTGACATTTAAGTTCACAGGGCCTTGGCTCCTAGTAACCATCGGGGCAGCCAGTTTTTTTGTTGGGATGACTGGATGAACCACGCTCAGCCTAGAGCTGTTGTACTGGGGAAGCCTAGATAAGGCATCAGCCATAAAGTTTTTTCCCCCCTGGAATGTATTTGAGGGTAAAGTTGAAATGGTTGAAGTGTTGTGCCCAATGTACTTGTTTAGGTGATAGCTTACACGGCGTCTTCAACCCTTCCACATTTTTATGATCAGTCCATACTTCAAAAGGGTGTTTTGCCCCTTCTAGGAAATGTTGCCAGGTCATCAGAGCCTATCTGATAGCAAAAGCTTCCTTTTCCCATATAACCCAGTAACGCAGCAAGCCTGGCTTGTGCAGAGAAAAAGGTTTAAACAACACAGAGACGCAAGGAAGAGAGGTGGGAGGAATCACAAGTGGGAAAAAGGCTAAAGGCAAATTTAAAGTAACCAAAAGAACCTCGAAACCAATGGAGAGTCAGAAAAAGTACTCCTTCTGGGCCAAAGACTGAGGTTAATCTGGGGAGTCACGAGGAGGAAGTAGAGGGAGTGGCCTCAAAATTACCTCAGTCTCCGGGCAAATGGGCCATGATAATACCCACATGTGACTCCTCCCACGCCCTGCTTCTGAGACTAGTGAGGAAGAGCCCTCCCCTCCCGAGCCACCGATTATCAGAAAACTCTTCCTGTATCACTCTACCTCAATTTTCATGAGTTTGACCAATTCCCGTTTGGCAGCCTCAAAAATGGCACTGGTCTGGCGACCCTGGTATGGTCCAAATGGGCAATCACCAGTTGATGAATCATCCTCACAATAGTTGTAATAGTAGATGCCTGATGGCTGTTCCTCCACTGTCACAGACTTTTGTTCGCGGGAGTCTTGGGACGCTGACTGTTAAAAATAGAAAAGTTAGAAGCAACTCACGGTGCCCTAAGAAGCAAGAGATTGGCTACAGGAAGGATTTCACAAAGGCAGAAATATCTCACTTCTATCCCTTCTAATTGTTTCTAAAAACCTATAAGAAAATGACAAATATCAAAGCTGACACGCTCCCATTCTCCTTGGCAGAAACTTACTCGAGCAAAGCCATCCAATGCAACGGTACTGTTTTCCTGAAGAGAAACTGAGATGCGGCCTCGCTCATAGGCCATATCAAAGTCAGACCGTGGGCCCTTCGGAATGCCTGAGGGAGAAAGAGAGCATGGAGATAATCAATTGGATTGCACAAGGAATCAAACAAAGAGGGAGAATGGGCCCAAAAGAGACATACCTGAAATGTCAACTGGCATGGAAATACAACGGCTCAGCAGAGGAGGAAGAGGAGGTTCTAATAAGCCAGATTTCAAGGGATCACCTAGAAGTATACAAGGCTATCATTCATAACAGTGTAAATGTGAACATCTGGCTTTCCCATACCTTGGAAGGAATCCATGAGCAATACTTGCATAAGGAAACCTCTGCCAGAGATGACTAAATTACGTTCTATTGTTAGGGTTCAGAATATGCAGGGGAAAAGAAAAGAACAGTGAAAATACTCAGTTGGTGGCTGAGGCCAAGAGAGGTTTTATACTCTGATCTGTTCTTAGTTTCTAGTAGCAGCATCTGGTGCATTGCTTCTGCAATATTATTATTAGAGGATGCCACCAGACAGAAGGAATGGAAGCCATACTTTGTAAGCGAGTCAAGGCAAGAGACAGAATAAAATGGATTGCACTGCAGGCTCAGAAGCCAAACTCAACTCACACCTTGTAGCAGATGCCAGGTTTGGCTCCCAGGGCAGGCAACTTACCTTGATCTTTAGAGGCATCTGGTTGCCTTCCGGTATTATCCTTCGTGTCCTCAACAGAGGAAGCACTAATTATGCGTTTGCTGTGCCAAACAGGACTTGTGCGTGAGGGGTGACTCGACTGGGGGAAAAGCCGCAATGGCTGCATTTCCTGGGGATGGGAAACACACCCACATCTATTACACAAGAAGGTGGGAAGCACAGAGCACCTTCTCTTGCCCAAATTACTTGTGCTGGGAACCCCCCCACCCTATGATTAATAAGCAGTGAGGGAAGTGAATTCTTCACACGCTCAAAGGCTACTGTCAATTCCCATGTGAAGGTTTGATTTAGTCCGAGGTCATGACTTACATGACTGAAAAGCTCGTTTGTCAGGCCCAGATAGTTGTGCAAGGCCAAGAAGGTGACTCTTTGAAGACGGACCATTATGATCTGTAATTGGAAACAGCAAAGTGGCAGGTGAACAGACGGTTACCCAACGTGTGTCTGCGTATGTCAGGTGCAAAACCTGAAGGTCCAATTAAACTGATGTATAAGCCACTCATGCCTATGCACAGGAATCTTCTCAACTAACACTTAGCACATGCTTGAAGTTAGATAAGGATCAACAAAATTCAAGAGAGGTTGGACTTAGCTTGTTGGTGGCTACATAGGGATTCTAGGCTCTTTTAACTCTGCAAACATTGTGGCAGTTAGTATAAAGGTTCACTGCGATGTGTAGGGTAGGGTAAAAGAAAGGCTCTTGTTTGTCTTTTGATTTCCACAGAATTGCCTCCTGATCACCCATGGGTTCACTGTGGCAATTTCTCCATAACTACCAAAAAATAGCTGACTTAACTCTCCATGTGAGAGACCCTTTCCACCACCCTCAAAAAAAGGATTCTTGGGGACTTCCGGGGCTGACGTCTCTACAACACAACATGCAATCTTGGAGCTCCAGGATTGCTGTTGAAATCTCTGTTGCTGGGCGGTCTTTTTTGGACCTAAACCCTCCTGTAGAGACGGTGATAGAGAAGAGTACGTCCTGCTGATCTTAGGGGCATCGCAAAGCCCCTGATCGATCCAGGAGAAGCTTTTTTTTTCAGCTACAAGAGAAGCAGCCGAAGCTGCATAAGGTTGGGACAGCCCCCCTGTAACGGAAGCAGAGCAGGAGAGTGTCGAAATTGGTGAGATAAATTTTATAATTAGAGAACACCCAAAAAGAATTAGAGTAAAACTAAAATTGAAGATAGGAGAGAGCAAGTGGCGAATTAGCTTGAATTAAAACTATTGTGTTATTTTTTTTTCTTTAATTTCGTTTCTTTTCTATGGATGGAATTTTTATAAATGCCTCTTACTTTTAAATTGGACTGGTCCTTTTTCTCCTTCTACTTCTATTTTTCTCCATTATTTGTATTTGTGGACTAAGAAACTCTTTCCTCTAAACCAGTGGTTCTCAACCTTCCCAATGCCATGACCCTTTAATACAATTCCTCATGTTGTGGTGACCCCCGCTACTTCATAACTGTAATTTTGCTACTGTTATGAATCGTAATGTAAATATCTGATATGCAGGATGTATTTTCATTATTATAAATTGAACATAATTAAAGCATAATGATTAATCTGCCAATCTTGGTTTGGGAGAAGATCAGCCAGGCTGGAATTTTCCAGGATAAAACGACCTCCCTGCCAGCAGCAGTTCGTGCTTTACATGAGTTTCACTTTGTTAATTTTACCTTTTTTACATTCCGTTCCCCCACCCACAGTTTTCTTTCTTTCTTTCTTTCTTTCTTTCTTTCTTTCTTTCTTTCTTTCTTTCTTTCTTTCTTTCCATTCCTCCCTCCCTTTTCTTCTTTCTTTCTCTTTCCATTCCCACCTCCCCTTTCCTCTTTCTTTCTTTCTTTCTTTCTTTCTTTCTTTCTTTCTTTCTTTCTTTCCATTCCTCTCTCCCTTTTCTTCTTTCTTTCCAATCCTCCCTCCTTTTTCTTCTTTCTTTCTATTCCTCCCTCCCTTTTCTTCTTTCTTTCTTTCTTTCTTTCTTTCCATTCCTCCCTCCCTTTTCTTCTTTCTTTCCAATCCTCCCTTTTTCCTCTTTCTTTCTATTCCTCCCTCTCTTTTCTTCTTTCTTCTTTTTCTTTCTTTCTTTCTTTCTTTCTTTCTTTCTTTCTTTCTTTCTTTCTTTCCTTCCTTCCTTCCTTCCATCCCCTCCCTTTTCTTCTTTTGTTCTTTCCTTTTCTTCTTTCTTTCTTGATTCTTTCTTAAACACAGATTAAGAAATTGCCCTTTAAATGGGATTTTAAACTGAGGCTTAAGCTACATCGAACTGTGCTTCCGTCCCGAGTGGAATTCCTTGGGACGGAAGGAATGGGTGGACGGGGCCTGTCCTCCCCTCCGGCCTCTCCTGCCAGTCCTTCCCGGGGCCCAAAAAGCCTCCAAGCTCATTTTAGCCCACAGGACAGGACCGGCGGTGGGGGGGCGGGAAAGGCAGCATCCAGGCCCAAGGCAGCTTGAATCCCGGCATGCGCCTGCCTGGGCGAGAGCCCGAAGTAGGTGGCCTGACTGCCCCACCAGTCTCCTGCTCTCTGGGCGCCTTCAATCCCCTGTGCAGGCAGCTGGGCTGAAACGCCACCGCTGACTACGCTCGCTTCGGACGTCCATTGGATCCGAGGCTGATCCGCCACCCAGAAGAAGCCGTCTCTCTCCCCCTTCAGCGCCTCGGCCTTTCCTTGGCATGAAGACCAGGCGGGGCGGTGTCTGGGTTGCACCAGGAGCTGGGAGGAGGCTGCTTCACCACCCGGCACTCTTCATGCACCTGCCACTTCAGGATGCGCTCCTGAGCATGGGCGACGCCTGTGGAGGTGGATGGTCTTAGGTGACCCCTGTGAAAGGGTCGTGCGACCCCTAAAGGGGTCACGGCCCACAGGCTGAGAACCACTGCTCTAAATGCTCGGCCGGATCAGAACTTTTAAACACTTTTTTTCTATTCTGAAATTCGGAGCTTAAAGAGGGAGGTAAAAGTAGAGAAAAAAGAAGTAACACTGCCATCTAGAGGCTGGACACTTGGTTACATCTGTTATCTGAATGCCATTGGCTTTGATTACCGAAAGGGACAGAGAGAAAACACTTGTTTATACAGGTGTTCTTTTGGAGTAAAGAGAAAGCCCTGATTTGAAAGATTACACTGAATCTATTTGAAATCTAGCAAAAAGTCTTGGATGTTCACATAAGACTTATCAAGAAAACATTTAGAATTCAGATTCTACAAATGGCAAGAGATATTGGACTGCACTACTACTTGAAGGATACAGGATGATGAAATGAAATGTCACAATAAAATTAAGCTAAACGTAGTTAAATTTTGAGTTTTATGTATAAGAAAGTAATAATAGTTATAGTTAAACAAATGATTAACAATGATAATAATGCATTTGTATATACTAGCTTGACAATATGGAATTTTATATAAGCTGTAAGTGAAGACCATGGAGATGATGTGGAAAAGCTTTTTTTAAAATAAAAGATAAACAATTCTATATAGAATAGAATATAAAGATGTAATATCATTGGATGAGTCCAGGATGATGTAATGAAATGCCATAATATAAATTTACTTTAAATTTAGTATGTAATAATAGCTATATTCAATGAATGTTTAATAATCATAATAATTGTATACATATATATTAGATTGATGATATGAGCAATGGCATGTGCTGAAATGCATAAGCTGACATATGATATTAGAGAAATTATTATAATATAATAATAATGTATATAAATATACTTGATTGACAATATGTGACTTTATATAAAATTTAAGGGATGACTATGGAAAGGATGCACAAAAACCTTGTAACCAATCGACACACTGTATGGAATGGAAGATGTTTTTATGTTATGTGTTGTGCTTGTTTATATTTGCTTAAAAAATAAAAAAAAAACAGGATTCTTGGTCCATCCCACCAGCTGTCCTTCATTGCAACTTGTCCAGCTCTACAATATTCTGTTGGAGATGCAACGGTCATCTTTTAAGGCAGTATTCTAAATTTAATAGTGCCACAAAGCTGTATTTAGGGATATGTATGGTAACATATGTAGTTCCTAGGTGTTTGTTTCAGAAGTGCAAATCAAGTAAAAATATTGTAGAGAAGATATGAAAGATTAGGTTTGCAATGATGCAAATTTGCTTGATTGTGTGCTTAACTATTTCCTGCTTCTGCTGACATCCAAAAGCTTACATGGACCGAACACAGCAGAAAAACACAGAAAGGAGATGCATAAAGAGAGAAAGAAGAGAGGCAGAACATGAGCTGGAAATTCACCTGAACTACCCGAACCAAGCTCTCAGGATACTTCTCAAAGACTGCCGAGAAGGCTTCCACCGGCAACCGCAGCACTGTGGAGTCTTCAGCCACCCGTGCAGAGACTGTCCGATACGGCCGTTGATGACCCTGTTGGAACCCAACCCCCCCCCCAAGAGATTTAAGCGCTATAACTGTCGTTTTTCCTGATCCACTCGTTACACGTACCGCGTGTAAAAGGAGAGCTGGGTCAGTCCATGGAAGCAAAAATTCACAAGGAACCCAGAAGCCCCTTTTCCAACTAACGAATCTTATTAAATCAGTTATATCTTATATTCAGGAGGTTTGGCTCACTTCATCAAATGCAATCGTGACTTGATAGAATTGGGAAAAAAAACCAAATTGATAAAGTAGTTATCACATGTAACCCACGTCTCTATAACCAACCTATTTTCCTCTTTCCCCTTACATCATCCCAATTTAAATCCAATTTAAATGTACTCTATTGTATCAGAAGATGAGTTGCAGCTCACAAAAGCTTATCCCTTTAAACAACATTTGTTAGTCAGATGAGGGACTAATGGGCTCCTCTGATTATTTACTTTTTATTAGTTTTATGGAGTGATTTGACCAATACTTGGAGGATTCAGCAGTGAATCAAGCTTTATCTTGTGTGTCTGAGAAGGTAGAAGCAGAGGATTGGGTCAAGAGGCATCCTACTAATAGTAGGAGAGGCTAAGTGTCTATGATCAGAGGGAATAGGTGTTGTACTTATAGAAGGAAAAACATTCATCGGGTTCACATCTTAAAGTCTGATTTTCACATTGCAAAAGAAAATGCACATGAATTAAAGCTTTCTGAAAATTTGTGAAGCAGTTGACAAATTAAGTATGTGTGTATTAGGGGAAAGTACACATACACAAAACACATTATGCAGTAGAAAAATATCTTCCTATATTTACATAGGAAAACACACTTTTTTTGTATGAACTTTAAAGCAACATTGAAAAGGCAGAAGTAGAACAAATTAAAAGGTAAAAAAAGAAAATGAGGTCAACAGCTGAAGCAATTATGAGAATGGTGGTTCTAAATAGTGCTTACCGTGATGACGTCCAGGATGCTGAGGAGACTATGCACACTGTCCCCTGGGAACACCTCCTTCACAAGAGTCTCTTTCCCATCCTGAATTACACGGACACACAAATAGCTGTGAGAAGGTAGCCGTGGTTCTGCTGGCCTTTAAATAAAGGCTTCTGAGTAAATTCAGGGGGGCATGAAAGGAGGCTCCCCAATGACCCCATTGCTTTTGACAATCGGGGTGTCCCTGGACAAATCGGCAAATCCTTTCCCTCCAGAAGCCCCCTTTGGTTAATTTTGGTTAGTTTTATAGAGATGATTCTGACACAAATACAGACAAATAAATGGAAATGAATGCTAGAAGTCATCTTGTTAGCAATATCCATTTCAGCAGCTCTCACTGGAAGAAACACTAGGCCAGATCGGCCTTGTGGCTGACAAAGCAGATCACCGCATACTGCAACCCTTTCAAGATTTGCGCCTCTCCTCCTCCTACCTGTTCAGATAGAAACAGCTCCAATTTTCCATCCTGGACCACATAAATGCTGGTATCAGGCTGGCCTGGGCGAAAGACATATTCTCCTTGCTGGCATTGGTGAAAGGTCATATGTTTACACAGTTCCAGGAATAAGGGTTTCTCAAAGTGGCCTAGCACCCTATAGGGAAATATCAGGGCACAATTACAACAATAATCCCACCACAGTAAACACTGAACTCTATCAACCACACAACCCCAATCTGCTTCTTGGGGACAGTGGACTAGGCTCTCTAGACTGGGCACAAAACCCAGAAGACTAAACACAATAAGGGAGGTGCATGTAATCATGCGCCATTAAAACAGGGATGGTCTTTTCAAATGTTGTTGGAGACCATTTGATAGAAAGGTAGTACATAAAGCTTTGAAGGGAACATAACTGTGATAAAAGGCCAAATAAAAGTATTACAAATTGTTTTCAGTCTTGTCCATAAAACTGGGCAAACTCAATCGTGGAACTAATTCCCAAAGCAATCCTTCTCAAGTTTAAGATGTACTTGAGACTCACAGTGATGGCACATTTATATTCCTCCTTTTTCTTGCCTTTTCTTCTTCTTTTCCTTATGCCAAGAAAACTAATTCTAGAAAATATGGTTACTTTACTTTGGAATTAAATATTAATGAAATTTAGCTTCAAACCTAATCTTGAAAATCTGCCAGGGAAAGCTCAAAAGCCAGATGGGCTTAAGTCAATATCTGACTTGTTGAGGGCCACCTTCTAAAAGTGGGTGGCACTGGGACTCTTTGGGAAAGGGAGTGGATGAAATGGGTGCCTCATGTAGGTTCTGTTCATCTGTTCTAGAGCAAATCTAATTGCAACTGTCATCTAGCAAAGGAAAACTTCTGGCCATTTGTTTTTGCCAGGACTACACTTTACTGAAGCTCTTACCCCCCACCCCCCTGCACTGTAAATGTCCAATCAGGTGCTTGCATATTGCTTAGGAAACAGGTACTTGGTTCCCAGGTCTACATATCAATAGTTGACCTTGGCTGGCTGAAGCTTCTGACAAAGCTGGGCTTCCATCTCTCGCTTCTTCTTTCCCTTCCCCACTCATTGCTAATGTCTGGCTGTCAGCTCAAGAAGCTTGGATAGGAAAGATGCAGCCATGACACCTGATCCTAGACACGAGGGTCAATTATTCTCCAAGCAAGGAATCAGACGATACCTACAATTCTTTTTAATATGTCAAGAGTTCTTCACTCAGTGCTCCCCATTCATGCATTTTTTGGCCATGCATTTTTTAGAACTACAAAATATTAACTTTAGAAACCCCCACTCTGTCCTTGGGATCTCCAGGCAACAGGAGAAATAACACAAAAATGAGGAGGAGTGAATAACAGCAACCTCACTACATGCTTTGAGACACTACAGTTACTTTATGGAAAGGGCTAATTTAGCAATACCAGTTTGGCCAACATGGGAAATTGTGTTTTTCTAATTGACCCTTTCTCAAGATACTCTAAAGAAATGTTAAGATTGCAAAGAATAGAGTTATCACACATCTGGAAGACATCAAACTAGATTGTTTTGCACAGTGCCAGCTACTGCCAAGGCACTTCAGTTTCCAATAACTTCCATGCAAGCCTCAACCTCAGCTAGTATGAGACCCCTACATATACACACCGCACGTTCTTTAACATGTAGAGTACTTCAGAGGGGAGATGAGAGTTGGCCACATCAAACTCTGTAAGATCAGCCTCCAGAACAGATGGCGGTGGTTCCTTCAGCTGAAGGATTGGCAGCTCCTTCTTGATACGCAGGATTCTGAGCACAGGAAGAAAAACCTGAGATTTCTTCAGACAGTCAATTAGCCAGGTCCCTCTTGCAAGAGAAGAGAGACCACCATAGCAATAGCACTTAGACAGGGGTGGGGTCCTGGCTGCTGCTACTGCTGGTTTGCTCAGGGAAGCGCTGTGCATGCTACACACACACGCAGTACTAAAAAAAAAAAAATTATGCGCATACGCAGAAGCAAAAAACCAGGTGATGCTGCCTACGGCGCTGCCGAAAGAATCCGTTCAGGGGCGTGGCAGGACGAGTGACTACCTACTCAGCCAAACCAGGAACCCACCTCTGCACTTAGACTTATATACCACTTCACAGGGCTTTTACAGCCTTCTCTAAGCGGTTTACAGAGTCAGCATATTGCTCCCAACAATTTGGGTCCTCATTTTACCAACCTCGGAAGGATGGAAGGCTGAGTCAACCTTGAGCCTGATGGGATTCAAATTGCCAAATTGTTCTGCACTCTAACCACTGCGCCACTATCGCTCACAAGCCATTACTCCCTCCATCCCTCTCCCAAGCAACCAAAAAAATGTTACAAGGATCTTCTTTCCAGGTTGGCCCGAGCTCTATGTACCAGTTTTTCAGCAGGAGGCCTAAGTTTACAAACAGCATATCTTATATTCCAAGCATGAAGGTGGCATCCAGCTACCACGAAGAACTTGAGTGACTTCCCTACTGCACTTCCACATTCCTAGTCTCCCTTAGCTACCACTCTTTTTTCTTTCCCTAACACTCATTTGTGGCCCCCAATGTTGCATTTCTTCCTAACTGGCAGAACAAAAAGTGATTCAGAGGAATATCCAGGAACAGCCTACCCTGACCATATACATTTATTTGTTTACTTGCATTAGGTTGGAGAAGTGAAAAATAGTTTCCTAATAAGGCAGCACGGGAATAATTGTTTATTTTCTTAACTGGGAATCTGGCATAGTTTTGAAACCCTGGGAGCCTGATAAGTATCATTAAATCTTCCTATTGTACATATTATTTCAGGAGGCTGGTTCCCTTGGAAGTGCTCCAGCATTTCTCAGAAGATTTAAGGATGTTAGATCCTGCATCTGTCCTAGATTGGCTCAATTCCAATCTTTCTTCTTCTGGACAAAACCTGAACACCATGGTTCTAGATCTCCAAAACCCCGTCAGCCCGTTGGGAGACACCCTTCATTCAGCCAAACACTCTCCTCTTCCTGGCTCGTCTGCTCACTTTTTGGCAATGTTTAGCATCTTCAGCTTCTTTTTCATGCGTGGCCGTGAAGCAGACATGGATGTGTCTACAAGGGAGGATGTAGATTGAGAAACCTGCCAAAAAAATTGATTGTTAACGAAGAGATGATATTTCCTGCAAATCTTGTTACGTCTAGTGAAACTAGCCAATAAATTGTAGGATCATCTTTCAAGAACTGTCCAAATATGGGATCATCTTCAAGAATAGTTTCCCGAGAAATACAGAACTATTCTTCTTTTTTGACGGTAATTTAGCAGCTATAAGATAAGCACCAATGGTGAAAAGATGGTCCTTGTCCAGGATTAAAAAAGGGTATTTTTTCTAAACCATCAAAAGACCAATGCAATGATGTCCAATTTCACATTCCAAGGAGCCTAAAATTTGCTCCCAAGAGACTGCATCAAGCAGTGTGTCCTTCAAAGTAGTTGGGCATATCATTTACATGCTCATTTTTGGTGCCCTGATTTTTATTACCTTACGCATAATCTTCCTTCCATAAAACAAAACTTTATCCCGTTTGCGAAATCGATATTTTGGTTGCTCCGGAGCCTGAACCTCTGTAGGGAAGTAAAAAAAAGAGACTGGGAATCCAGCAGGATAGGACCAAATAAAACCAAATAAAAAGATATCCCGCGGCTTCTCTTCAAGAGAACTTACTTTGAAGATGAAATCGATGGATCAATATCAGCATCAAAGCAGAAACAAGGAATACCGAAAGCCCAGCTCCTATCACAACTCCCAACACCTGTGGAGAAAAATTGGTTTCCAATGGTTAGGAAGTCTATGGTTGTCAGAAACGTTTCAGACAACAGTTTTATTAGAGAGACATTCAGGGTGCTTCCATCATTCTTTGTGGAGACCAGATGAAGAGACTGTTATTCTGGGCCTACTCATCGCAGATTCCAACTTTCCGAAGCCATTAGGATTTGAATTTATACTTTGCTGACCAAAATATTACAAAGAGGATTTTTGACACAGACTAATTAAAATGGACCATGGGGCAAATTGCTTCTAGTCATTGAACAATTTGGAGGATGCATTCAAAAAGAATTCAATTGTTTGACACACAGAGTGGTCCCAAAGACACAAAAGTTCCACTCCAGGATAGCAAATTTAGTTGTACCTAATTCCTGCACAGGAGCAAATACAAGCTCAGAATCTGCGTTTGAAAATCAGGGCACAACTAATTGCAAAGTATGGAGCTCATCCACCTTGAACTATCATGCCATTCTGTTCTCTGGTTAGAAATATATCTCCCTTTCAAGTAATAGCAACGGACGTAAAAAGACTGGCTGGGCTTATCCGAAGGGTTTTAAACAAAAGCTGATGACTAATCTTTTGGATTTTTAGGACCTAAACCCCAAGCATAAATTCCAAGACAACCAATCAAACAAGGATGTAGAAATTGATGGGAAGGAAGAAAAACTTAGATACCAACTTGGAGATATAGGAAGCATACCCAGGGACAGCTATAAAGGATTCAAATGCCTATATACACATGCTAAAAGTTTGGGGAACAGAGTAAACTTGAAGTACTAGTACACGAGGGCAGTTATGATATAGTAATCCAAAACTTGGTGGGATGAAACTCATGACTGGAATGTACTGATGGAAGGATGCAAAATATTCAAAAGAAACAGACGCAACAAAAGAGGAGGTGGAGTTGCATTATATGTAAGAGATCACTACATCTCTATAGAAATGCACAAAACCAAGGACGAAAACCTCCTAAAATGCACATGGGTGAATATAAAAGGAAAAAGGAATGTCGTTGCCATTGCTGTAGGTGAATACTACAGGCTACTCAACCAAGCACAAGAAATAGATGAACTTTTTGCTGATCAGCTAGCAAATGTATGTAGGAAACACACCACAATAGTATTGGGGAATTTTAACTACCCTGACATTTTGCAAAAATGCTGTTTTGCAGTTTTGCAAAAAACGGGCCATTTTTGCTCGTTTTTGCCCCTCCTCCCCAGGAGCACTCTACAAGCCTCCTAAAGGCTATTCATGCCCCCTTTTTTTGAAAAAAAAAACAGGCCTGTTTTTACAAAAAACAAGCTGTTTTTGGGAGGTCTGCAGAATGAAAAAACTTTTTTAAAAAATTTGCCTCTTCAAAATCTTGGTGCATCTTATACTCCAGTGCATCTTATACTCCGAAAAATATGGTAAATAAATAAATAAATAAATAAACTTAGAGCTTGGGAAGGATTCCTTGAAAAATATGATTATAAAAGCCCAGTCCAGCACAATTCCACTAGAAAAGAAAATTAAGAAATCCAAGAAGAAACCAGCATGCTTACACAACGTTCTCTCTAATAAACTGAAAGACAAAAAGGTAAGTACAAAAAATGGAAAGAGGGACACATAACTCAGGCAGAATACTAATAAATAGCCCAAATTTGCAAAGATGGTCAGGAAAGTGAAGGCTTGGAATGAAGTAAGACTTGCAACAAATGTCAAAAATAATTTTTAAAAAGTTCCTATTTTTTAACATATTAAAAAACAAGAAAAAAAGGTCAAGGAAACAAATCAATCCACTCTATTGAGAGAAGACGGAAGGAAGTAATGGGTGGAAGAGAGAAAGCAGAACTGCCTAATTCATTTTTTACATCTGTCTTCATGGAAAACAGAAATATAACCCAACCTTCCAAAATCATAATTCTAAGCGCACAATCAGGAATGCACATTTAAATAGGCAAGAAAATGGCAAGATAAACACCTGTCCACTCTAGACAGTTCAAATCACCGGAACCTGATGGATGATATCCCAGAGTTTGGAAGGACCTGGCAAATGTGATCTTAGATTGAAGCATATCTTTCAAGGATCCTACAGCACCAGATACTATCAGAGGACTGGGAAAGAGCTTAATCAGTTCCCATCCTCAAAAAAAGTTTTAAAAAAAAGCAGATCCAGGAAACTATAGACCAATCAGCCTGACATCAATACCTGAGAAGACCCTGGAAAAGATAATCAAGCAACAGATTTGCAAATACCTAGAAGCAAGCAAAATTATAACCAATAGCCAGAATGGGTTTGTCAAGAACAGATCATGCCAAACAAATGTTATTTTATTCTTTGACAAAGTGACTAAATTATGGACCTTAAAGCTGGTCTTGATCGAACACTACGCCGGGCCTGCGTCTACAGAGGGTTGCCATCTAGACTGACTGCATGGTTCCAGACCACCAAGGAATTAGCTATAGAGTTCCGCGAGGATAAGCCAGGGAGGGAGTGGGGTACACGAGGACAAAGACTGCCACAGATGCGTCCTATCAGATTTGCCCCGAAAACCCTGCAACTCACAACAATTTCCAAGATGAAATCTCTGTCCCCGATGGCAGCTGGACTGACAACACCCATCCGGCCACCTATAACATGTTTTCGATGCAGGAGGCATAGAGCGGAGGGCTGCCATGAGACCGATCCTACAGCGTCCGTGAGCACACCCAGAAAAGACACAGACACAGGAACAGCATGTTTTCCCCTTCACCGAAGGGTCACATGAATATCACCTCCCGGTCCTTGCCCCCCGTGTCTGTTGGGAGCAGAAAACTCAGGGAGCGGGTGTAAATAGGGCGAAAGCTGCCAGGTGTGCTTATTTGACTGGAAGGGAGCTGAGGGATTTCGGAAAGCTGGGAAAGTTGGGGCGTCAGGACGCTGCCCTTGCATTGAGGAGTTTAACTTGATCTCGCCCCCCTGAAGGCGGGAGATTAAAGATGGCAAGCAGTGGATTCCCCCCACCCACCCCCAGCATGAAGCTCTTCTGGGATGAGGATGAGACAGTCCCAAGTGGCCACAGCAGCCCCAGGCCAAGGCTAAATGGCTAAATGCTGAGAAACGTACGATTCTTCTTCTCAAGAACTTGCTTTCCAGCCAGCAGGATTGGCTCTAGCTCTCTCAGCCAAATTCCGTATTCCTAAAGGAGCTTTTGCACGCTCTCTCTTCTGCCGCCTGCAAATCCCACCCCCTCACCCCTTCTCCTTCTTCCCTGCCAGTCTAGTCTGCAAAGCCCCCCCCCCCGCCTTCCACTCCATGCTGCAAAGCTCGACAGCCCTCCAAACGCTGCAGAGCTCCACTCCACGGCCTATTGCGAAGCTCAACCTTTCCCCCACCCCGGCCACCCCGAACGCCACCACTCGCCACACTCCACACGGCAATCAGGGGAAAATGCAGCTTTCCTCCTACAGGTTAGGGAGGGGGGAAACCTTCCACTCAGGTGATTCACGCCCTGTGGAAAGCTCCTGTGCGAGCGAACAGGTCGAGCAGTTAAATCTAACTCACCTCACGGAAGGCTATTTTGCCTGCTGGTTTCTGCGAGTAGTTATTCAGCAATAAAGGGGTAAAATGCATTCTGCCCATAAACAGAGGGACTGTTTTTATTCATTCAGAGAGTTTCCTACCCTTCCAATGTCCGTGTACGTCTCTGTGATAACTAAACCTCCAGCTGCTCCGCTCACATCTTCAGCCTCGTTTGCCAAAACCTCCCCATTGATAAAATGTTCTCTCTCTCTCTCTCTTCCATTAAGCCTTACAAAGGCTCAGTGCAGTAATGCTGTTACTAATAACTCAATTCTATTGAATTATTAGTAACAGGTACATCACAGGTACTTCTGGGGGCATAACTATCTCCCTGGAGCTCCGGGAGGGAGAAGAAAAGCCCCAAGTGCAAACCGGAAGTCTGTTCCCGAACTTCCGGTTTGTGCATTGGGCTGTTTTATGCCCTCTGGAGATTCAGGGAAGCCTCCGGAGAGCGAAAATGAAGTCCAAAATCAGCTGGCCAGCACGCACATGCTTCATGTGCCTTAAGAAATGGCTCTGTGTGCCACCTGTGGCACGCATGCCGTAGGTTCCCCATCTCGGGCTAGGGTGTTAGCCACTCAACAGGCCCAACCGGCACCAAACCTGTATGCAAGCAGCAATCCCAATGGGAGTTGTGTTGTTTGCACTACCATGAAGGCCTGGCCTCGCCGGCTTCCTGGTCTTTTACAGCAGGTGGCAGATTTGATTCGACCATGGGAATAGATAGCCATGGACTTCATCGTGGATTTACCTGACAGCCAAGGGAACAAGGTCATTTGGACAATAATAGACCTGTTCTCCAAGCAGGCTCATTTTGTAGCATGTACCGGCCTTCCATATGTAGGAAGCTGGCCAAACTGTTCATTACCCATGTGTATAGACTCCATGGCATCCCCAAAAGGATAATTTCAGATGCGGGTGCAATTCACTGCCCAGTTCTGGTGCAGATTTGTGGTGATGGTGGGGTCTCAACAGGTACTTAGTACAGCCTGCCACCCTGCGACCAATGGTACCGCGGAGAGTGCAAATGCGATGGCGGAGCGCTACTTAAGGTGTTATATCCAATATCAATAGACCGATTGGGCTGAACTCCTCCCCTTTGCAGAAGTTGTATATAACAATGCAGTGCACAAAAGTACGGGGTTTACCCCATTTCATGTGGCTACAGGGCAGGAGTTCATTCCAATTCCAGAGTGTCCTCAGGTGCGCCCAGATAACACGACCTCGCAGGAGTGGAAAGCCCGGATGCAAAAGGTTTGGAAAGTGGTGAGGGATGCGTTATGTCACTCTTTTGCCACATATAAAAAGAGTGCCGATAAAAGGCGGAGGGCGCAAGGACCTTTCCACATAGGCCAGAGGATATACCTCTCCACCAAATATCTCGGGCTGCCGTTGCCATGTAAGAAACTAGAGCCCAAATTCATTGGGCCTTTCCCAATTGTACGAGTTATTAACCTGGTCACAGTGCAGCTAAGACCCACCCACCCCTACTGGGGAAAACACATCCAGTCTTCCATTGAAGCCTGCTCCGATCAATCCAGGCTTCTGATATCAGAGGTGACTCGCTACGGCCGCCAGCCCCGGTTACTGTGGATGGGGAACAGCACTATATAGTGCAAGATTTACTAGATTCCAGGTGGCACAGAGGACGGTTACAATATCTTGTTTTATGGAAAGGTTATCCCCTGTCGGAGGCATCGTGGGTTCATAGCAAGGACTGTAGGGCACCCCACCTAGTAGCAAGATTCCATCGCAGACATCCCACAAAACCGGGGGGGGGGGGAAGGGGTCCTTTGACTCCTGACTTTAATTATTAGCTCCCCAGATGCTGTCTCCATGGTAGAGGGGCCGCATGTCAGCTCCGGCCAGCTCAGAGGCTCGGAGCTGCCATTCAGGGGAGAAAACTGGGCCAGCTGCCAGGCCTCATGCTTACCAGATGTAAAGTCCCCTCCTACACAAGCAGTCTAGCTGAGATATCTACAAAGCTCTTGATAACTGACTGTGAACAATTCATGATTAATTGCCAGGTGGTTTTCGCTCTGGGTCACGTGATGGGTGTGCGCACGCGCAGGGGTGGGTTTATCCTAATTACCAAGTAACTATAAAAGGTGGTGGGGAGTGCCGGGTGGCAGCTCTGACAATTTATTTATTGCCTTAGTGCTTTGTTGGTCAGTTTGTGCTGTAGGAAAGATGAACTGCATTTTCAAACCGTTTCTGTGTTTCCCTTTGGAACCTGACAGGAGCCCTTGGACATGTGGTTTGCCAATTATTGTAATTATTTGAAGAGCACAAGGATGGAGATGAACTGGAGGCATTAGATACTATGTTTCATTCATGCACTAAATGTTTCATTGACAAGAACCATATTGCTTTAAGTGTCAATGCAATACAAAGAGGTACGCCAACAAGCTGATTTTTGGAGACATAAGCATGCAAACTCATGCTTAAAAGCAAAGTGGTCTCTAGATGCAGGATGGCTAGCTAAGCATGCATTATTAAGCAGGGAATGATGAAAGGCACCTATACAGTACTAATGGATTCTCCACTTGAGAAAGTTTACTGAGCAAAAGAAAGAGAGGAAGAGAGGAAGAGCAGGAGGATGGAGATTAGCAGCTACCCGTTAGTGAAAACCATGGTGGTTATACCTCTTCCTCCTTCTGTGGCTCCGATTCACTTTGCCCCATGATGGCTATCGACTTTTTTTCCAAGCCTAGCCCACGAAGGACCCTGCATGCAAGAGAAAAATGCAAATAGCTCCAGGATTATATATACAGACTTCTAGTGATTAAGTTCGGGCAGTCTCTGAGAACTGGACAAGATTGAGTTAAAGGGGAAAAAAATGTCTATACAAATACTGGCTCTGCAGTTGTTAAATATGGACTATCTCTAAGGATTTTTTAATACTCTAATATGCTGTGAGAAAAGCCACAGAAATAGATTTCAGAAACAGATTTGAAATATTTGTCAATATAAATTATTAACTTCAGAAAGTAGATAAGGGGGGGGGGGAGAAAACAGTACATGTAGGGAAACAAATCTGAGAAAAATGTAAGAAAATTTGTATTAATTAATCCAAAGCTCCCATGAAGGCAATGAATCCGAATGAATCAAACATAAAGGTCAGATGAATCTGCAGTTACAGTTAATGTCAGACCTGCCCCAGTCTGATCTCTTGGGAAAAAAAGATCCTCAACTCCATTTAGTTAAAGTGGTATGTTTTTTTTTTACTAAAATACATTGATTTCAGTAATCAGGCTCTAAATTTCCCATGCTCAAGAGATACAGAAAGTTTCCTCACAAGCCAGCCCTCCCGCCATGACCAGTCTGTTGTCAGCTAATAAGAGTCTGCCTTGGTGTTTTGAGAATACTGAGTGGTTCACATTCTTTCTCAGGGCGCATGGCCTTGGGGACCGGCACAAACTGGTTCCAAACCCTCCTGCTCTTCGTCAAGCTTTCATTCTTCCCCTCCCATTTTCCCATCACATGCACACACATGCTGATTGCCATTCCCCCCCCCCGCCATGTCCCCCTCCTCCCTTCTAGACTTTGATGGCAGGATGCCAACAAGGCGCCAAGCCGAAGAGGGCACACCTGATAGTTATAGGTTGATCCCCCCCCCTCTTCTTTGTGGCAGCCCCTGAGATATCGGAACACAGCTACGATATCACCCGTAGTCCTTCTTTGCGCAATTCTATTATCCATAATGTTTCTCTTTAAAAAGAAAATTCTACTCTCTCAAAACAGGTTTCTTCTTCTTGTGCCATATCCGCCATCAGATGTTGGCGATTATGTTGGCAATCCTATTTTTGTCAACAGCAGCATGAAAAAGTGCTGCTGAGTTTTGAAGCCATGATGTTCTTCTTCTGCCTAGACCTGATTTGCCTTCAATTTTTCCCCGGAGGATTAAGTGAAATATGCCATGTTTTTCTGGGTGTCTCATCACATGTCCAAAATATTCTAACTTTCGCTTTTTAATGGCTTTGATGATTTCCCTTTGCTTACCCAGGCGGCTTATCCTCTCCTCATCTGTGATTTTGTCAACCCAGCTTATATCTAACAGCTGTTCTACAAAGCAGGATAGAAAAGATGTAACATCGGACAAGCCTGATTCTTAGGCTTATGTCGTGACTGCAGAAGACCTTTTTCATTTTGAAGAATCCTCTTTGAGCTTTCTCTATCCTTATCTTTACTTCACTAATCATGTCCCAACTTTCATGTAAACTAAAACTGAGGTACGTGATCCTTTCAACTCTTTCTAGTATTCCTTCCAAATTTATCAGTGGTAAATTAATGGGTTGTTTGCTGACGCCCATGATCTTGGTTTTTGAGGTGTTAAGCTTCAAGACATATTTTTTAGATATTTCTGAGACTCTGTTGATGAGGAGCTGAACATCTTCATGCTTACTGGCAAGCAGAGCTGTATCATCAGCAATTTAGTTATCTGGACATTGTTTACTTTGAGGCCAGCATCCATGTTTTCCAGTGCTTTGTTGAAAATTGACTCAGAGTAGATGTTAAACCACAGCGGAGACAGAATACAGCCTGTCTGAGCCCCCTTCGTATTTCTGCGTCATCTGAGTGTTTTTGGCCTAGTCTCACATTTGCTATCTGACGTCAATATAGATTCTTTATGATTCGGATGTCTTTGTCATCTAATCCTACTTGTTTCAGGATTTGTAATGGTTTGCTATGTCTTATTTTATCAAATGCTTTTTCAAAACCAATGTAAACACTGTGATTGACATCTCTACAGTGCTGTACAAGAACTTGTATGCTGAATAAGGCGTCAAGTGTACAAAGATTGTTTCTGAAACCAAATTGTGTGTTGTTTAGATGCTCCTCAATTTTGTTGTATATTCTTGTGTGGATTATTCTCAGGAAGATTTTCAGGGCATGACTCGTTAAGCTTATTCTTCTGTATTCGGTACACCTCTTTGCATTTTTTTTTGGGGGGGGGGGTTGTCACAAAGGTTGACTTTAGCCAATCATTTGGTATCTTTCCTGTTTCATATATTTGATTGAAGAGCTGCAGTAAAATTTTCTTCCCATTGTCTTCCAGCAATTTTAAATTTTCTACTGGGGCATCAATCAGGTCCTGTGGCCTTTCTTGTTTTTACTATTTTTATTGCGTGTTCAACCTCCTCTATAGTGATATTTGGTCCAGTTGTTAAATTTCCCATATCAATGTCATCCTTAGTGTCCTCAAAAAGTTCTTCAATATATTCCTTCCATCTTTTGTTTTTCATCCTCATCCAAGATGATTTTCCCCTCGTCAACTAAGTTGTTGGTTTTCTTTTGTAGACACCTGCTGCTTCTTTCACCTTTTTTTGTAAGTTGAAAATATCAAAAATATCATGAATACATTCTGTCTGTTCTATTTTTTTGCATCTCTTTGCAAACCACTTTTCTTTTGCCAGTCAATTTTGTTTTCTAATTGTCTTCTGAAATTCATTGTATTTTTCTTAGTTTTTATTTTTATAAGAGCATCTTTCATCCATGAGATGAAGAATTTCATCCATCATCCAACGTTGTTTTTGTGGTATCCCTCTCTTTGTTTTGAGTTGTTACCTCTACGATTGCATTTTTAAATTTATTCCAATTCACTTCTACATCTTCATTATTTAGGTTGGTTGTTTCTCTTAAATGAATTTCTTGTTCTTCTTTTATCTTATCTCCATGTTTAATGATGAAGTCACTTCAATTCTTGGTTTAGGAGGATTTGGGTTTTTCGTCTTTTTTAGTTTCAGCTGGACTTTGGCAAGTAGTAGATTATGATCAGATGGTACACCTGCGCCTGGGTATGTCTTTACTGATCTTACTGAGTTTCAAAAAAAAATTTAATTGTAAAAAAACAGGTTTACAATAAGCTTAATTGTATGTGTTGCTTTTAAGTAAGTTAACA
Source organism: Thamnophis sirtalis (assembly GCF_051295495.1). Lineage (NCBI taxonomy): Eukaryota > Metazoa > Chordata > Lepidosauria > Squamata > Natricidae > Thamnophis > Thamnophis sirtalis. Next base: position 177,452,295 of record NW_028261383.1, read on the forward strand.
TGTTTCCTATTGATCTAGCAATGGAAGTCTGCAGGGGGACTCAAGGTTAGTCCTTAATGTTGAATGTCCAGGTAAAGCATTTCTGCCCTAAAAGGTAAACAGTGAAAGTTCTCTTCCATAACAAAGTTATTGTAACCTATAATAATTTGACTTCCACAAAATCAGCCTTTTCATTTTCATGGCTATTTCAAATACATTAAAAAAAAATGATTCACAAAGCAGCTTTCAGCAATTTGGGAATACCACAAGACTATACAAGGAGGGAAGGAAGCGCAACATTTACACAATCCATTTGATTTTGCCAATTATAGATAGCTATATGGGAGTAAACCAAATGGCAGCAGCTATAATATCATGCTGTGATAAAGTAAGATTTGGACTTGTAAGTACCTTAGTTGTTGTCCCTTAGGACCTATCCATTCTGATCAGTACAATGAATCTTCAGCCGAACTGTTGGAAATGAGGCATTGCTCCTGAGGATGTTCCGAACAAATCTACACTACTGTCTCTGGCACAGACTAGACTCATGTAAATGGTGTTTAGATCCGTGATGACGAACCTACGGCATGCGTGCCACAGGTGGCATGCAGAGCCAGATTGGTGGACACGCGAGCTCAGCTCCAGCGTGCATGCGCATCCCCGGCCAGCTCATTTTTGGGCCTTCTGGGCCCACCAGAAGTCAGGAAACAGTCTGTTTTGGGCCTCCAGAGGGCCTCTGGGGGAGGCCGTTTTTGCCATCCCCAGGCTCCTAGAAAGGAGAGAGAAAAACGGGCATTCCCCCCCCCCCCTGTGCCCCTTGCTTTTGGCACGTGATGGCAAAAGGGTTATTAGCCATCACTGGTTTAGATGATAGGCAAGATGGGTGAAATTATTATGCTCATTATGAAGCTCCTGCTGCAGAAATCTGTGTTATTCATGGTCATATTTTATAAGCAAAGTAGGGATAATCAACCAAATTACTAGTTTTTATCCATCCTGTATACGTATCTTCAACATATGGCCACAATTGAGTTCAAAAATTCTGTTGTTAAGTGATGTGTTTGTTAAGTGAGTTTTGCCCCATTGTGTGATCTTTCTTGCCACAGTTGTTAAGTGAATCACTGTAATTGTTAAGATAGTAATCCAGTAATTAGGTGAATCTGGCTTCCCCACTGACTTTGCTTGTCAGAAGATCACAAAAGGTGATCACATAACCTTGGGACAAAACAACAGTCATAAATATGAACCAGTTGCCAAGCATCCAAATTTTGATCATGTGGTCATAGGGATGTTACAAAGGTTGTAACTTTGAAAAATGGTCATAAGTCAAATTTTTCAGTGCTGTTCTAACTTTGAATGGTCATTAAACAAGCTGTTGTAAGTTGAGGACTATCTGTTTTTCTGGAAAACTAAAAGCAAGCTCTGTCCTCTTCTTACAATGTCTAATCTACAAGCATACAACACAATAATTGACATAAATAATGCCAATACCTTACAATATCTGTATTAAACTTTATTCAGAGTGGCATTTCTACAAAAAAGGTACGTTATTAGGGGAAAAAATAAGAAATAGAAACTAGATTTGAGTAAATTTAGCTTCATGATAAGGACTTTCAAAGTTTTTTTTTTAAAGAAACACACACAAGCAATTTCTCACAATAAATAAATCAATATGCAATATAGCAAATTATATAATTCATATCCAATGAAAACTATAGACAAACTCAATCTACACAATAATGGGAATGTAGTGATAGTGAGGGACAGGGATGTAAAAAGATAAGCTTAGACAGGCACACCTGCCCAATCAGAAATATCTGATCCCAGATGGAGATCTAGCCTGGACATGGGCTCCTGTTCTACTATTGGGTCTCTATTCTGGAAATATAGCACACATGTAGGAAGACACATTGTCTTGCAAAAAAAGTACTTACCTAAAGCCAGGTAAACAATGGATAAATATTAGTACTGCACAAAGCTGTCAGCCAATAAATAAAACTGCTCACGCCCCTCCCTTGAAAACAACACAGCCTTCAAAGAATATGCCCCATAGTCGTTTTGTTCAAGGGATGAACATTTAAGGCACGCATTTGTTTTTGGGTTTTCCTGAACCATCGTGGCTTCGACAGAGGAGTGCTTAACTGCGAGAATAAAACTATCCTTCCTGCCAGTTGCACAATATCAGGAACTTGAGCTACTGTTGCCCAAAGTTAAAACAATTGCTTCACTCTCTAGGCCTGTGCATCTGTCTCATTCCTAAGAAACCTCCTCTTTAGGCTACAAGGCACAAAGAAGATAAACAGAGGCTGATTATCACCCCAGAGAGTAGCTTCCCTGGCCTGAAGGAGGAGAAAACAAATAAGAAGCAGTCTAATAGCACCTGTTCAAACTAGTATTTTTTTTATTTATTAAAAGGCCTAACTGCTTTTGTGAACTCTGGCTCACTTCATCAGGTGCAGTGCAGCAGAGTGACTAGGCTGTTGCAAATTTTAAATTGGGATGGAAGTGGGGGTGGGTGGGTAAAAAAGGGAAGACAAAAGAGAGTGTAGCTATGCAAATCCAGGTTATATATGAAAAAATATTAGAGAATCATTAAAATTAACAGATTAAAAAATACCTTAGACTTCAATAAATTAACCAAATATTTAAAAAAAATTCATATAACCAAATCAAATGGCTGATTTGTAAACTCTTTAGTCTCATTTCTAAATGTTTGGAAAGCAAATAAAAACTCCAAGTTATTTTTATTAAATTAAATACAATAAATTATTTTATAAAATTTATACACCATACATCTTTCAATTAAATTAAAGGGGATGTTACATGTAATACCCTGTATCTTATGTAACTGTAATGCACCTGTGAATTTTCTTTAATTTTCCATTAAATATTCTTCTTTTGGTAATTTGGAATACTAAAGTTGAATACTAGTCTCTTCCACATACACTTGAGGCAAATTTTCCCAGTTATTTTTCTGATCTGGGATTAGGATTCAAACACACACACACACTCGATGGGTGGTCAATGGTACGATGGGTATGGATGGATGGATGGATGTACATATGTATGTATGCGTACATATGTACATCACAGAAGTGAATACACCCTCTTACATTTTGCTAACTGCCTACAGTTACAGATCTTCTGGTATTTTCCTATAGAGATGTAAATCAGGTCCAACCTCAACTTTTGAGCTCAGGCAAGATTTTTATTCCCCAAATATACCAAAACAAGACTCATACGACTCCTCTCTAGCACTCTCCATTAAAACATACTGGGATATCAAAGAATCAAACCTGGTCTTTAAAAAGAAAGTAAAGTTCATGTTAATGATACTTAGATTTATGAAGAAATGACCTTGATCTTAGTTGAATGGAAAAACACCTTGCTGGCACAGGGCCAGGCAGTTAAGCAATTCCAGTTGCTTGAAATACCTGTCACTGATTTAAATACTATCCTTAGTTCAAAATCCTGCATGGTCTCACTCTCTTAATCACTGTCATCTCTCTTTCCTTGAGACCAACTCAATTGCAGAAGGAGACTCTCATTGGTCAGCTTGAGGCACCAGATAGGAATCAGAAACCTGCCTTATCACTTGTACTTGGGCTTATCTAACACACACACACACAGACACACACAATCTCTGTTCCAACCTTGGTTTTGTAGCCTTAGTTTCATTTTCCTCCCCAATGACCCAAATTAGTTTCCTTCAGGAGGACTCAAACACTTATAGAAAAATATTCCCTTTAACGGAACTTCTCCTGGCTGCTCCCATTCTGCAGAGGTGCTTTTATGTGCTTATTGTTCTCTTTCTTTTCTTAATTTTAAATTCCAAGCATTATGAATTACAACACTCTTCAATATGGTACACAACATCTGAGATTCATTTACAGCAAGTACAATCGAAATATTGAAGAGGAGGAGGAGGAGGAGGCTGTCTCAGCCTCACCCAGAATAGATAACGATCTTTGTCCAAACCAAAATGTAATTTATTCATACATTAGGAAGAAAGTTGGAGCAGGTTCTGCTGCCCACCGGATCATAAATAGGCGGGGAGGGTCTCTGTGTGTGTGTGAGAGAGAGGGAGGGAGCCATAGTGAAAGAAACATGACTACTAGCGGGATGGACGGAGGCGTGAGGTAAATGCGGCGTTCTTGATACTTGAAATTCTATATGGCTACTTTTCTGATCGAAATCTGTTAGTCGATGCATCTTGTCCTACACAGCTCAACCTTTGCCCCCAAAGCCCTCCTCATTTTCTGCCCCCTTAATTTTGATTCCCGACGGGAGAAGCTGCTCCAACCCACCCGCCGCGCCTTCCTCACCGGCTCCTGTTCGAAACGCCCAGGGGTTCCTGGCTGGGAAAGGGAGGATGCTCTCTGCACATGCTCAGGGACACTCGTCCCTTGTACCAAGGGCGCCGGGCCGAGGGTGCGAGCGCACCGTCTTCCTCCCCTCCGGCTCTTCGCCCTCCTGCTCAGACTCACCCGCCGATCGCGACCGCAGCTCCGACCAGCCGGACCACCCTTTGCGCTCCATGCCTCCCTCTGCCTCCCCCCCCCCCACCGCGGCGCCTGAGAATGACGCCATCGAGCTGCGTCACCGCCGCCGGAGTCGCTCTGCGGCGCCCGCAGGCCGCGAACCAGACGCTCCGGCGCTGGCCCCGAGGGCGGCCTCTCCGGCCCTGCAGCAGCGGAACGGAGACGCGGACGCCGAGGGCCAGGAGGGCCGCTCAGCCTTTCCCCCCTTCTTTAGCCAGAAGGCGAGGAAGGGTGGAGATTCCAGCCTCCGTCCTACAAAGGCCGAGCTGCTCAAGGGCTCTTTCTGCGGCTGCACCGCAGCTTTCCCCCCCCCAGCAGCACAATCGGGGACCTACGCTGCATCGCCCAAAGCATCCGCTCGCCCATCCGCGGCACCAGAATCAGCCGGGAGCGGAGACTTCTGGCGATGCGGTGCGTTTCGAGCAGAATAGGCTTCTCCGCCATTCCCTTCCCGGCCAACCAGGTTCTCTGGCCGCCTTCTGCGCTCCCTGCTTCCTTTGAGGATTTGAAGACTCCAGTGGGATCCTGTGTGAAAATAAATTGTCTCTGCGTTCAGTTTTCTGTGATTTGACCCCATCCATTGGTCCATAAACTGGTGACAAAGACAGGACTGCTGAGCTTCTTTGGGTTTGGCTGCTTTATGAGGGAGCCAGGCAAATTCTGCTAAGGCTGATCTGTAGCAACTTTCAAGGGCTTCCTGGCCTTAGTATCATTTATTCATTTTCTTTGTATAGGTGCCCGTCTCAAGCCATGACTGGGCAGTGGGCAGTCATAAAAACAACAGGTTAAAAACTATATAAAAATAAAATAAAGCTGGTACGTATCCTTATAGGGTTCCCTTAATGTTATTTCTGACATTTTAAGGGATTCACAAACATAAAAATAGCTGCCATGGGAAGCCTGCCTATTCACAGAATCGCAGCCATTGGGGGAACGTGTCACAACATCTTTTTCAGATAGTAACTTTTATTTGGTGCCTTCAGTGTCGATTCCTGGAGATTATCTGAACTAGGCCCTGCAATATTCTTGGCAAAGGCTTTTCGGAAATGGTTTGTCACTGCCTGCTTCAGAGGGTTCAGAGAGTGTGATCTGCCCAAGGTCACCCAGCTGTTTTTCACCCAAGGCAGGGCTAGAATCACATCTCGGTTTCTAGCCTGAGGTCCACTACTACACCAAACTAACTCTGGTTAGAGAGTAAAAAAAGAGACAACAAAGAAGAATATTTGTAGCTCAAGGTTGAAATGAGGGGTCCTTCTCTGAGCTTGTTTTCTTGAAGACATCTTATTCAAATTAGGTAACACCATCAGTGGTAGTAAGTACTAGACTAGAACCGATTTTATCTAGTTTGGATAATAAAATGTTTGTGAGAAAACAACCAAGCTCAGAGAGCACTTTTCAGAATCTCAAATGCCTTTTCATGTGTTTGTACCATTCAAACACTAGAGTACTTACTAGAAGGCATATGGACAAGCAAACTCGATTGTATCTAATGTATATACAAATATATATACCATAAACCTCCCCCAATGCATCCTGGGGAAAGTATGTTGCACATACAAACAAAACATGCAAAATTCCAGGTAAAAACAAGCCACTTCCCACATACAATACATTGTGCAAGTAATTGAAATTGAATAAAATTTGTATGCCGCCCACTCCCTTGTGTGACACATACTTTTTGTTGCGAATCAAACAACAGAAGCTGTAGGCACCTTTCATTGCTTGTACTTTCAACCACAAATAATGGAGTTGCCAGATAAGAAAAAACCCCAGGAGTCAGGACTCTTTTCTTGCAGAAGAAAAGCCCTGCATAAATATATTCATTCACAATTTTCAAGATAGACTCAGGATAGAGTTTGGGATAGGATAAAGAATTGACTTCAGGATAGACATTGTAAAACCAACTGGTCTTTTGCAATTGCTAGGTTTTTGATATTAAATATACAGATGTATATTTTTATATCTGCTTCGCTACTTGCCTTCAGCTGCCATAGAAACGGGGGGGGGGGATGGTATTTGGGATGGGAAATAATTGGTACAGGAGGTTAATTAAAAAGGGAGTTTTTTTTTCTGTTTGGAGTTGGTGAAGGCCAACCGTCCTGCATACCAACCTGATGATGCTTCTTGGAGATGCACCCACATGACACCTAAGGGATTTGCAGATTGGGCATTGGGGTGGGGGTTGTTGGGGGGAAGGGGTCGGGCAGATGTTTGATATGTATGATGTCATGCTTTTCTGACTCAGACCTTGCTTTACTTCACTGCTATCTTTTCATAACCAGTAAAAATACTCTTGATTCTACAAATGGAGTTAAGTGGTTTCTTTCCTGGTTGCTGAAGGAGGGATGCTTGACAGATTACAGTGCTGCAGTATTGACAATTTTCATAGTATTCAGGATGAAAACCCAGAATAAATTGTTTTCCTTCTTCATGTTTTTCTCATAATTATTTATTAGAATAATACTGTTAGCTATAAATAACTGATGCTTATAATCCAGAACTGTACTTCATAAATTATACTAACAGGAAAAATTCAGATTAATATTGTATTCTTTGTTACAGTTGTATTACATTACTGCTTTAAAACAACTGCCCTTATTTAACATTATTTGGGTCGCTTGATCTTTTAAAACTAACTTGTTATTTAACAGACAAGAACATACAGAGGTGGGGGGATGGAATTAATCCCTCCCTGTAATAAAAGTCCAACAGGGCAATTTCTAAATTTCTGCTTCTGAAGATAAAAATTCCCCAATGCTTTTAATCTTTTGGATCAGGAGCTATTTTGTAAAGTTGAAGATAAAATGATAAAATCTGTAAGATTATCTGCTCAAAGCAACTTTATCAGGTGAGACCGGCCTTGACTGTCACCGGAGGAGGGATCAGAACTAGACCAGAGAGAATTCCGGGCAATGATGGGCCACTGGGGCACTTTGGCATTACAGCGAGGAGAGTTTTCAGTTCAAATTCTGATCTCCATAACGAGCAAGGTCAGAAGAATGTCAGTCAGTAAACAAGCAATGGTCACTACAGATGACACACACCTGGAAATACTACAGAGACCAGCAGAACACCGGTAAGATGGAAATTCATGTATCACTTTTAAACAGGAAAAGTCTTGCTCTGTGTTTTTAAGCAGCTGTACTTGCCCCTCCCAGGCCCACTCATTAATTTCAGTTCATTCTAGAGCATTCTGAACCTGCCAGGTACCAATCCGATGAGAATATTTCATGTTAGAGAGATGCTCACTCCTTTGGATGTTGCTTGAAGAATAATGCCACTGGGTCAGTTCTTTCTGAGGCAAACGGATCCACCAAAATACCCAGTGGAAGCCTGGGTGACTTAAGGATCTCAGAAGTAATACAAAGGTTTTGCCTTGATTATTCCTGCCATGTCCTTTTTACTATTCCTTTTTCTTCTTCTAAAATAAAGTTTTTTTTTAAAAAAGTTGTTTGTTTCTCGTGGTAATACTTTGAAAACCTTCTCGTTTCACCCAACCTGAGAAAGGTGGGATCTACTGTAGTGATTTCAATAAAGTCTAATGCAGCCATGCGATGGTTATTTTAAAAAGTATCCTTCCTCCTTCTCCCCTGGAATCTTCTTAATCAGAGGACTATTGCAACAGCTCTGTAGGGAACAGACACAGGGCTCACACTGCAACCTCTCGTATCGCAAACCCTGCTGTTAAAGACCACTGTTCGCTTATTTGTAGTCCTCTTCCAGACACTTTGTCTCCCAGACAGTCCATCAGGAAGCAGCAAAACAGTCCCCTTCGTTACCATGAAGCTCTCAGTTCACCACCAACACATTCTCCTGCATCGGGCTTCTGTGAGTGAAACAAGACGGCTATTAAACTCTGTTCTCCTCCCAGTGAAGAACGCAACATGCGTCCAGCTCCCCAGCACTGCTTGCACTCCAGGGTCCTAAGGTGAACCACTGCATGGCTGGAAGAGTCACTCAGTGCTGGATTTGTTGGAATAAGTACAGTGCTGTGCAATCCCAATTACCCAGTCCTAAACTGATAGTAACGAAGGCAGGCACCGTACCCATCTTACAGACCCTACCGTTCACAGCAGCAGAAAATAGAACACGAAGAGCTTTTTTCCTTGCGGAACATGCCAGATTCAGGGCTGTCTTTGCATTCGGCTATGTAGGCCTGGAGCTGAGTGACAGATGCTTCCCCCTCACACTGATGCTGAAAAGAGAAACAAGCTATTGTCACTGTGCTGGCCAAGCTGTGGCCTTGAGAGTTAGTGCAGATAAGAAACAAAACAATGGATACTAGGTCTCTCTTTATTGTAAGGTCTGAAAGTATATCATCTTCCCCTCCCTTTTAATGTTCAAGAAACATGGGGAGATCCCTTCTGAGATATTTGCCGCGCCCTCATTCATTCTGCCAGGCTCAAAAGCATCTTATCTGACGGTTGCCTAGTCAGCAGCTCTTCCGCCTGCCTCTCAAAAGCACCCCCACATCCCATAATAAGCTGTTAGTGTTCATATGCATCACCTTGATTACAGTCTCTGCAGTTAGGGCATTTCTGGAACTATAGGTATTCATACCACCCCTCTGGCTAAGGTAGGAAAGTTAGAAAAAGAATAAAAAGAATATCTGCTAGGGCTTATCGCATATTTGTGATAAGGAAGCCTACAAGATGCCATTGCAGGATTCAGGGCAAAGCTGCTTAATTCCATCATGTATACTAGCAAGGTGCGCAATAGCTGGGAAGCCGACAGCCCAGGTTTGAGACCCAAGTGTCGCACATGAGGTGAGCTCCCGTTACTTGCCACAGCTCCTGCCCACCTAGCAATTTAAAAGCATGAAAATATGAGCAGGTGCCACTTTGGCAGGAAGGTATTCTATGCACCCTGGCGTGTAGTCATGCTGGCCACTTGACCAGGGAAACTAGAACACTGGCTCCCTTGGCTAGGAAACGGAGATGAGCTTTGCTCCCTAGAGCTGGGCGTGACTGGAGAGGGAAAACCTTTTCCTTTCCATAGGACCGGCAACCTCTAAGGAGACTAACCTTGATCGTCTCATAGGATCCGGTGATGAGAGCAATGAAGAGGCTGAGCACCATGTAGATGAAGAGGCTGATGAAGGTGTACAGGTACAACTGACTGAAAAGCCACACCAGGTAGCTGCTCTGCTGCATGCTGGCAAAGGTCACAAACATGTCATCCCCATTGATGAGAGAGAAGAGACACTCAGACACCATTGAGAGGGAGCGGAACTGAAACCAAAAGAATAGGCAAAGATCGATAAAAGACGCCCCAAATCTGGACACCACAATCCAGCAAAAGCAAAACAAGTGTGTAAAAGGGGTTCCTGCAGTTGTGATATATGTCACAGGCAGAATAACATCTGCCAGCAAAGACTTCCTCCTCTCTCTACTCCTGTGAAGCTCCCACAACTGCTCTGGGAAAGGCATTGGGACGGAAGGGGGAGGAATACATTAGAGATCCATCCACAGCTCAGAGGCTTCAGAAACCTTGATCCCTCCGCAGCTTCTGTCTTCCAAATAAAAGCAGTTGCATCCTCTTCTAAGGAACATGCATGTCATTACGTGATTTGCACCACAACAGCAGTTTAACCGATGGTTCTCTTCTGCCTCTGGTGTCCACGCTTGGGCTTTCCTCCTACCTTGACATGATAGGGGCCCAGGACGATCCATCCACAGAAGCAGTAGCCCAGGTAGATCACTGCCACACAGCAACAGAAGCGGATGACGTTGGGAAGAGCCACCCGCATAGTAACAATGAGGATCTAGAAGACAGGAAGAAAAGGCAGTCTGAGATCTGGAACTTTTCATCAAGCCAGATGTGACCCAAACTGAGGCCCTGACAGCCCTGGAAACGTGGCTGAGGTAGGGTTTGATCCTAGGAGCAGTTTTAATACTTTGAGGAGCCCAACGTTGATTTAAAAAAACATAAGGATTTCCTTATGTTCTTTGCTGGCTCTTTCTTTTACCACCACTAACCTGGGGGATGCACTGGAAAAAGAAAGAAAAATGTCTTCCACTTACATTGTATTTTTGAAAGAAACTCAAGTAGCGCATGACTCCAACCCAGACCAAGAGGGTGGAGGTGCCCAGAAGGATGCCACAGACATCATAGTCAGCAAAGTTCTGCAAGCAAAGGGCACCGTATGCAGAGATGCTGCAGGAGGAGGGATCGGAGCAGGCTGTTCGCAGCTCTGCTTAGCATCCAAACCCGGGATGTTCCAAGCACTGAAGCCCAGGACCTGCTTACCTTGGACTCTATCCCAATTTTCATTATTGTGCCAGACACTGTAAGGATGTCGCTCACCACTAGCAAAAGGTACCAGCCATTAAGAAATTCCATGCGGTCAGAGAGGCAGATATTTTGGCTGTAGCGTTGCTGAAAGAACTGGCTGAACTCCTGTATGGGGAAAAGGACCATTATGAACAGGTAGCCTATCCTCAAAACACAAACTCTGTCAGCCTATGACCCGGCCTTTCTGCACGGTTCTATCTCCTTCCCCTGTGTCGAGGCAAGAGGGCAAGGGGAATAGAATTCAGTTTGGAAGAAGATTAGCTTAGTTTCAAAGACTTGGGACTTGCCAAATTATTCATCTCCCCTAAGTCAGGGCCAGAAGGAGGACTGATTCATTATTTGAACCATTTCCCTTCAAACATCACCATGTTTCTAATGCTAATCACTCAGTATCACCTAGCAAAAAAATGCTCAACCAAAGGCAGTCCTGGAAAAAGTTAAGATGACAGTAAAAACTCAATGTTGAAGAAAGGAGTGTACAAAAGATCTTTCAGTTTCACTGAAGGTATTCCAGCACTGATTTGCACATACGAAATGTCTGAGCCTGAAATAGATCAAATTAAAAACACCCCATTTTTTGGACTATAGCACACTGGAGTATAAGACGCACCGAGATTTCGAAGAGGAAAACAAGGAAAAAAAAATAGTTTTTCGCCTCCGTGCATCCTGTGTTTGTCTTCCCCGGCCCCCAGGAGCACTCGGCAGGCCTCTAAAACTGTATGCGCTTCCCATTTTTGCAAAAAACAGGCCCGTTTTTGGCTTCCCAAATCCCCCACGCACCCCATTTTTGCCCTCTCCACTCCAAGGAGCACTCTGCAGGCCTCCCAACCCTTCACACATCCTGTTTTTGCCAAAAACAGGCCCGTTGTTGGCGAAATCGGGACATGCGGGAAGTGGGGTGGGGTGGTTGGGAGGCAAAAAACAGGGCTGTATTTGGTCTATAAGACGCACAGACTTTTCCATCCACTTTTTTTTGGGGGGGGGGGGGAGAAAGTGCATCTTATAGTCCAAAAAATACGGCACTTTGCACATTTCTATGCATTATAAAAGCAGCTAACTTAATTCTTCTATTACTGGTATGTTCTATTTCTATTTGAACATTTGTAAACTCTGGGCATTACATGTCAACTGCTTTAGCAAGAAAACCTGCATTAATTTTGCACCTGTTCCACGTAACATTTTTTATATAGGTAGTCTTCAATTTATGACTGTAATGGAGGCTGCCCATCACAGTTGAGACTGTTGTAAATGTGGTTACCCATAGGATTGACTCAATTTTACAATATTTTGTGGCAGTTGTTAAGTGATCATTACACAAATCAATTGTTTGCTGAAAACTGGAAGTAAAGGCTGTTTTTTGCCGTACATGCTAATTTTTGTCATAAAGTCATTGGGCCATGGGATGCTGCAAACACCCATAAACGAGGGCTGGTTGGGAGGGCCCAACATGCAGTCATGAGACTATGGGGATAGTTATCAGAACTCTGAATCCAGGTAGCAGTAAGTGACCAGTCATAAATCGAGGACCACCTATAACATTCTTGACTAATACAGGCAAATCTTTTAATTTTTTATCTTTTAAAATATTTTTCCTCTTTTGCAAATAACTTCTCCTTCCTAAATCGAGCGTTGGTCCTACCTGGACGCTGTTTCTCTTCCAACGGGGAGAGAGAAGCCAGAGGTGGGTGGTTGCTTCTTCCTTCCTTCCGGTCGGAGACTGAGCCTGCCATCTTCCTTGGCAGGGTGGACTCTGCCTCCTGGAGGCCTGAATGGTCCTGGTGACTCTAGTAGAGAGAGCTTACCCTGGATCCTGGCCCTCCTTTCAAATGCTACACAGCCACCTAGAGCCACTGAGGCTCCAGACGGACCAGGGCCCCCTAACTGAGAGATATCCGCCCCCGAAGTATTCTCCACGGGCAGACTACTGATGGACCCACCAGATCCGCAAACGATGCCCTCCTGAGCCAAGAAAGGGCCACTAATAGCACCGCCGCCTGTTCCTGTACCATCTTCCTGACTACGGCTGGTAAGAGCGGCAGAGGAGGAAGGGCATATGCACCCATGGAACTATGGAGATGCACGAAACCATCCCTAGAAGCTGGCCAGTAAGCGGCCCTGGAGAATCCGATCGCAGCACAGCTGCTAGCCTATTGGCCGCTAGGCGCACAATTCAAACTTCTCCCGTCCCCGATCTCTGAAGCTCTGGAGTGAAGATCTCTCTGAAAAGGTTGCCTTCCCCGATCAAAGACCGAGCAGACGTGGGAAGGAGTCTCCAGGCAAAGGAGTCACGGCCAAGGAAGATGCAGAGTCTCCGACCGGAAGGAAGGAGCAACCACTCTCTCCTGGCTTCTCTCTCCCCAGTTTGAGGGAGAAAAACTACGTTGACTTGTGGCTCGGTCTCCTCACTTTGTAAATGTTAACGTAATCCTCAAATTCTGTTTCTGCATTTCAAAAATTAAAGGCAGGAGCAAAGGAAGAAGAGGAAATGCCGAAGTAAATCAGATCAGAAAGAACCACAACCAGGGTACTGGACTCCAGTTATACATAGGAAACAATTCTAGGTATGCAAGCAATATACTTTAAGAAATGTGCCAGCTTCACCTCCCACCTTCATGGAAATTTTGAATTTTTGCAGCTGTTCAGCACAAAAAAGGCCCCTTTCCCCTCCTGCTTAGAAAAATACGGAGAAATCTGTAAGGAAAAGGATGCCCCCTTTTTAGCAATGCTCACATGCTGCAGTCGAAGCCCCCTGATAATTGAGCGGGAACACAATATGAAAGATAGGACACAGATAAGGATCACCACCACATCAAAGAACATCCGGAAACGGTTGTCTCCTGCAAAAAAGAAAACAAGGCAAAGTTAGGTATATGCAATGAAGCAGGACGCTACAGAGCACAGAACAGAGAACATTCCTTCTTACAGGAATGTCATCCAAATAGGCTTGACGGAAGTGGGCAGGAAAGAGCAAAGATGTAGCATCAGTAATACCAAAATGGCAGGTGGAATAAACCACACGAGATTTTAAGGGTTTTTTAAAATTTTAAACCAAGGGATGCAGTTGCTTAACCAAAAGAGAGCATGGATAATAGTGGAAATGTACATGGACAACAGTCTTACCTGAAAGGTTAGACTAGCAAAATTGACTAAAGACATTAAGAAATATATTGTTTTGTTCTCCAAAAATGGAAACTACTGGGTTCAGCCATAAAAAGGTCTGACTTAGTATGATGCCCACTGGCAGAGGGATGTGTTCTTCCAAGTCATGAAGCAATAAGACTTTATTGCAAAAAACCCTCTACCTCCACTCAGGAAATCTCCCCAATTATAGCACAGACTCAGATTTCCATTTCAATCAGGCTTTCGTCCAGGACATGGAACTGAAACAGCTGTGGAGGGCTTAGTGTGTGTGACTTTACACCATGAATTAAATGTAGAGAGGAGAGCCCTGCTAGTTCCCTTTTGGACTTTTTAGCAGCTTTCAAGTTTTATCAATCATAGTACTCTTCTGGATTGCCAGAAGGACCTAACCCAAAAGGGAACTGCTTGATTGTGGTTCTGCATCTTTTACTAAGCCATGTCCAAAAGATAATGCTGGAAGACTTAATCATTGTCTATCCCAGAGGATTCCATTTTATCCCCATTTCACTCTACTCAAAATCTGCATGAAGCTGCTTGGCCGGGCCATCCAGGATGACATTAGTATGCTGATCAGTAAACAGGATCAGAGACTGAGGGGTCAACCTTTTTGTTGACTGATTTTCCCCCTGAAAGCATTTGTTCAGTTTGCAAGTATTTCTTGATCTCAGCAATCATTAAGAGCCAGCAAGGAGCAGAGGGAGCTAAAAAGTGACTAGATCAACTAAACCAGTGTATTGTGGTGACCCACAACCATAAAATTATTTTATGTTTTCCATATTTTTTTGAAAGTATGTGTTTTTCAATGGTCTTAGGTGACCCCTGTGAAAGGGTTGTTCGACCCCCAAAGGGGTCCCGAGCCACGGGTTGAGAACCACTGAATTAAACCTATAAGCCAATGGCATGGAGGAAGAAATAAAAGTCATCTCCATTAATACGGTAATGCCTCCAAAACACCCAATAATGCAACATGACAGGATGCTTTCAATCATCCCTTTACAAAAAGTGGTAGAGGGGAAGGAAGATGTGCTTTTCCCACACAATGCAGTCATGAATGAAGTCATGGTTGAAAGTAAAATACCAAATTCATGGTTAGAAGCACATATCACATTGCTACCTAAAGAAGAGGCAGACCTTACGCAAATTAAGAACTACAGGCCAATCTCCTTGCTAAACTCAGACTATAAGTTATTTGCATCTATACTGGCAGAGAGTCTTAAAAAATATCTAAATGGGTTTATCCCATTTAGAGCCAAGGTGGCGCAGTGGTTAAATGCAGCACTGCAGGCTACTGCTAGATCAGCAGGTCAGCGGTTCAAATCTCACCGGCTCAGGGTTGACTCAGCCTTCCATCCTTCCGAGGTGGGTAAAATGAGGACCCGGATTGTTGTTGGGGGCAATATGCTGACTCTCTGTAAACCGCTTAGAGAGGCCTGAAAGGCCTATGAAGCGGTATATAAGTCTACTGCTATTGCTATTGCTATTGCTATCCACCCAGATCAAAATGTTTTTTTTTTTTACCAAAGAGACAAATTAAGGATAACATAAGAATAGTTTTGGACACCTTGGAATACTATGAGGCTCATTCTGAAAAGCAAATGGCTTTGATGTTTCTTGATGCGCAGAAGGCTTTAGATAATGTGAACTGGCGATTCATGATACAACAAATGGAACAAATGAACTTTGGTAAGAATTTTATTCAAGCTATACAAACGGTATATCACAAGCAAACAGCTAAGATAATGATAAATGGAGAATTGACAGACCCTATTGAAATAAAGAGAGGTACGAGACAAGGCTGCCCGTTTTTTGTCTTAACGCTAGAAGCCTTAAATAGAAGGATCAGAGAAGAGGAAGAAATAAAGGGAATAACTATTAAAAAAGAAGAATATAAGTTGCAAGTGTTTGCAGATGATTTAGTTTTTATTCTCAGGGAGCCACTTGAATCTGCACCTAAATTGATAGAAAAAAATGAGGAGTATGGAAAAGTAGCAGGCTTGAAAATAAATAAAGATAAAACAAAGACAAAAAACATACCATCAAAACAAAAAGAAGAATTGGCGGAAATCTTGGAGATGCAAGTTATGAACAAGGTGAAATATTTGGGGATTTCTTTAACACCTAGATGTAGTACTCTAAAAGAGGATAGCTATTTTAGATTGAAGCAACAAATTGCAACGGACTTGATGAAATGGGGAAATCTACAATTATCAATGTTTGGGAGAATCTCAACAATTAAAATGAACATTTACCTAGAATCTTATACTTGTTCCAGACAATCCCAATTAGGTTGGGGAAAGACTATTTTGAAGATCTAAATATAATGGTGCTGAAATTTATATGGCAGGGGGGAAAAGCAAGAATAAAACTTAAAGTGTTGCAAGACGCTAAAACAAGAGGAGGGCTAGGCTTACCCAACTGGGAGCTATATTACCAGGCAACAAGTCTGATGTGGATTAAGGAATGGATAATGTTAAGAAATGTTAGGCTTTTGAACTTAGAAAGTCACGACTTGCTGCTGGGATGGCATGCATTCTTATGGTATAAGGGAACCAAAGCACATGGTTGCTTTAGAAGACATTATATAAGAGAGGCTTTGTTATTAAACTGAGAGGAGGTTAAGAAATTACATTATTTAAAAATTCCAGTCTGGATATCAACCATTGAAGCCTTTTCATACTCAATAATATACAGTTAGATATGCTGAACTATTAAATACAAAGGGTGAACTTAAATCCATTCAAGACTTGAAACAGAAAGGAATTGAAATTAATTGGTATTCATATGTGCAAATACATTCTAGATACAACGAAGATCGAAAAATGGAGGGCTTTTATGATAAAATGACTGAACTAGATCAAATTTTAACAGGTACTGATGAAAAAGTAATTAAAAAACTTTATGGCTACCTATTAGAGGTGAAGCTACAGGAAGAACAAGTTAAAGAAACTATGTTAGCTTGGGGGGGGAATTTTGGGCATGGGATTGACCTACAGAAATGCCAAAAACCGTGGTCTCAAAACTATAAAATGACAATGTCAATTGCATATAAAGAGAATTTGTGTAAGATGTTTTACAGGTGGCACTTATCCCCAACGAGAACAGCAAGAATGTCTAAGAACAAATCTGAAAAATGCTGGAAATGTCATCAGACGCCGGGCTCATACTACCACATGTGGTGGACTTGTACTGAAGCTAAAAGATATTGGACTAAAATCCACATGTGGTTGGAGAAAATGATACATAAACACATAGACTTAAAACCAGAACTTTTCTTATTGGGAAGCATACCAGAAACATACAATAAAGACTTGAAATATTTGATTGCAAATGTCTTAACAGCTACTAAATTGTATTTGCAAAAAAATGGAAAAATGAGAAAGTACAAACACAGGAGGAATCTATTTGGAAAATAATGGAATGTGCTGAAATGAGTAAACTTACATTTGAAATTAGAGAACAGGAGGATGAGCAATTTTATAAGGTATGGGATTTGTTTTACCAATGGTTAGACAAAAAAACTTGGAAATGGAATTGTTTATGTACTACCAGAAAGTTATAGTCATTGTTATGAAAGTTTTTTGCTATGAAATAGAGTGCTTGATCGTATGATATATAAAGGACAATAATGTATTTAATGTATAAGAATGGGATGATTTGAACGCTATGTATAATTGTAAGTAGTGATCATGTTATACTGGAAAGATTTTTATATGTTAAATGGACTAATGATGATGTAATGAATAATTGATACATATATGAATTGAAATATTCAATAACTACTTGGATTAACAATGGAAAACTATTTCTGGAGTTGAATATGCCACATTATAAGTATTGTATTCTCTATGGATGATTAATATTAATGCTAACCTGAACACATAATGTCAATGATAGTGATGTATTTAGTTATGTTTGATGGATACCAGTGATCTTATTTCTAATTGTAAAAACTGATGCACAAAAGTTTGTAACCAAACGACACGCTTGATGAAATTGAGGAAAGTTTTTTGTATGTGTTGTTTTGTTTTTGTTTGTTTTAAAAATAAAGAAAAATTATTTAAAAAAATTAGAAATAATAACTAATGGCAAATGCATGATGAATATTTAGAAATAATTAACACATATTGTCTCTGCACACTAGGATCAGACCATGAAGCGGAGCACTAACGAAAGTATTTATTCGTGCATTGCATATGAAATTGATGGAATTATCACCTTATTCAGAGCAACTGCTGCAAACAATACGTCGAGTAATAAATGCTGTAATACGAGCCACAATTCAATGAATGAGTGACAGTCCAAACCATCGGCTTCAATGGGGGAATTTAGCGTACTGAGCAAGCAACCAGAAATATCTTTAATAATTTCCTTTTAGAAAGCGAAGCATCCACAAGTATGTCCAGAAATGAAGCACTTCTAACTTATATATAGTTTTATATTTATTACCCAAGTATGCAGTTGAGTGCAATGTCCCTTAGGAAACAAGCTTATATTTTGTGCCGAGTTCCTCCTCCCCCTGTAACCCCCTGTTACCTTTGCCAGAGACACTTGGGTTTTTGCATTCCTGAATGTCGACTTTGTTATCCAAACGGATCTTCACTCTGCCGCTGTGTGCTTTATTGTCAAACGTAATCTAGGGACAAAAGGAAGAGAAGAAAAGAATGAAAGCAGCATCTTCAGCTCTACTGCCATACCTAGAATGTGAACGGGGGAATCCGTGAACATGAGTTGAGCAGCAGAGATGGGGGCACTTGGCTACTCACTGTTATAGAAAAAGTGTAGCAGTCTGGAATTTCATTGTTGATTATTGTTTGGATGTTGATGGCTTTTAGCTTGAAGTCAATTGTGACATTAATGAGCCTGCCAGAAACAAGATGTGGAGAGTTATCTGCATCATAATCTTCCACAACATCTCCCAAGTACACAAATATAACAGAATGAGAAAAACGACTAGATCTCAACAATTGAAACTGTACAAAATATGAGACAATAATTGCATTCTTCAAATATGACAGACAGACAGACAGACATAGACAGAGAGTTATCTACAGTCATGTGAAAAAGAAAGTGCCCCTTCTTTGAGTTCTATGTTTTTATGTATCAGGACATAATCTGATATTCTTTGTTTTGGTTTTCTTATTGTAAAGTAAATGATGTTATGGTGTAATACGTCATGTGTTATTGTTCATCTGAGGTTGTATTTACTTTTCAAGAACCGCTGAGGACCTGATGATTTTTACTACGTCCCGGTACATAAAACTATTGAACTCAAAGAGGGTGTACTTTCTTTTTCACGTGACTGTAGATATGAAGTTATAGAAATCAAATTATTTTGGTTCAAAGCAGTAATGAATATAAAAAGGAATACCTGCACCATATGCACAGAAAGATTTAGCTGGAATCTTCAGGTTTGCAAAGATTAGTGCAATATCCCTCCAAAGCAACAGTTAGAGCGTAAAATTAAGGGGTTTGTCAACCCTAAAGAGCTGTTACAAATACCAATAAAATATAACCATTTACTTGTAAAACTTAAGAGTAAAGTTTTTGTAGCTGCGGTCCAATGCTAGATCTGGATGTTTCCCTCTGAGATCAGATGGAGGAGGGATCTTCTCTGGGGGATCCACACCAAGGCATTCTGTATAAAAAGGAGACATTGTCTCATGCTTTAGATCCTTCCACATTTGGATGAGAATGGGAGGAGCTAGTAGTATCAGTTCTATTTCTGCATATCAAATTGGAGTTGTGCCACCAAACCAGTGGTGGGATACAACCAGTACACCCCAGTACGGGCATACTGGTGCCTGCTGGGAGCACCAAGTACCATTCCGGTACCGTGCTCCCGAGGGCCCACCCGCCCGCCCTCCTTACCTGTATTTGAGCCGATCGGGGCTTACACACATGTGCATGGAGTGTCTGGTGCCTGTGCGACGCTCCGCCAAGCAGCTAGAACGTCGCACGAAGTATGCATGCGCGCACTGTGCATGCATGCTGCACGCGTGCATGTGGTAGACGCCCGGCCCCATTGCACCAAACTACTTGTTGTAATGGGATCCGGAACCCACCACTGCACCAAACTTTATTCTTCATTTTATAATAGAAGACACACTACATAGAAAACATACCTATAAAAATGGCAAGAGAAAAGACAGCTTCCCTTATTTTCTACCACAAGTCAAAATGAGTAAAGAGGTTGGGAAACCTGAGACAAGGGTGGAACCCAGGAAAGTAAAGGCTGCTAGAGAAGCTTCCTGGTTTTACAGAGAAGTTGCATCGTATTACAGCATAATAAAATATTGTTTTAAGAAGGAAACAAGAAGGAAAACCATTTATTTTATATTATTCATCTAATTTGCACCTCATCTTTTTATTTAGATTAGCATTCAATTTAGCTAACAAAATTTAACACTGAAATCAATTGACAATAAAATTAAAAGGTGGGTAGGAGCCACATCTCTCTCCTAAGAGTGTGTATCCCAGAGTCTAGATGCAATTCAAGGAAAGACCCTCTCTTTGCTTATAAGATAGAAAATGTCTCATAGCAAGAACCTCTTCAGAATGACCCCACTTGAAGATCGCAAGGGAAACGGCCATTTCCATATCCAAGACTGAAGAGTGGATACGAGAGCTAAAGTTCAGGGAAGACATTTGCTTACCTGTGATGACCTTGGGATCAATGTTGAAAGTATCATTGGCTGGGTCAATTCTTCCC
Organism: Thamnophis sirtalis; assembly: GCF_051295495.1. Lineage (NCBI taxonomy): Eukaryota > Metazoa > Chordata > Lepidosauria > Squamata > Natricidae > Thamnophis > Thamnophis sirtalis. Next base: position 177,472,959 of record NW_028261383.1, read on the forward strand.
TTGCGGTAATATTGCTGGCAGAGCATGAGGGCTGATTGGTTAGCATTGTTTGGGTGAACATAGGCATAGCGTCCAATTGTCTCGCTTGGAATTGCCAAATACTGTAGGGGGAAATTACCATCACCAAAATGAGGCCGGTTAATTCCAGATCATCCATATTGCCCTGTCTCCCTTCTACTGCATTTGAACCTCACATTTTCCACCGCATGGAAGATATGGTCATAGACGTCTGCTTGTGTGTAAACCGCATGGATGTCATCTGATCCATCTGCATAGTTCTTCAGGAAGAGATGCTTAAATGTAATAGTGTTCTCCTCTTTGAATGTTACCACCATCTGATTGCTGAGCCCAAAGAGAATGAGCTGTAGAAGAGAAGGCAAATCAAAATGGAGAAAATCACAAAATCACAAAACCTTAAAGATAAAGTTCCCCTCGCATATATGTGCTAGTCGATCCCGACTCCAGGGGGCGTTTCAAAGCCGAAGAGCCAGCATTGTCCAAAGACGTCTCCATGGTCAAGTGGCCAGCATGACTAAATACCGAGGGAGGACAGAGCACTGTTACCTTCCCACCAAGGTGGTCCCTATTTTTCTACTTCCATTTGTACATGCTTTCGAACTGCTAGGTTGGCAGAAGCTGGCACAAGTAACGGGAGCTCACTCCATTACATGGCACTAGGGATTTGAACCGCTTAACTGCCAACCTTTCCGATTAACAAGCTCAGCATCTCAGCCACGGAGCCGTTCCTTAAAAACCTTAAAAATTGCCAAAAATGTGATCCATCTGGAAAGTAAGTTCACAGCATCATCAGCCATGTCCTCTGCACCCTTAGGAGGCCAAAGGAAGCCCAGTCCGTGGCTGCAGGAGAGATGCCTGGTCCTCTCACGGAAAAGTAAAAACGGCTCAGGATAAAATGTGATAAGATTGATTTTTTAAAAAAAAAAAGCCATTTGGGACTTTGCTCCAAGTTTTCGTTTTCTTACCCACCTGAATGGTGACTATGAGGATCTTGATGACTTGAAGCACCAATTTAAATGGCTTCCGACCTTTGGCACGAAACTTGTCACAGGGGCTCATGAAGTAATATTTGAGACACCTCCGGAATTCTTCCTCCTCTGGGTGAAAGGCAGCAGATCCTAAGGCTGGCCTCAAATTCCTATCATGAGATCCGTAACTATTCACTGGGGTCAGCAGCTTTTCCGTCTCTGCAAAAAAGAGAACACAGCCTGATAGAACCACAGGGCTGGAATCACGGGCCTTCTAGTCCGGCTCTAATCAAATGGTCATCCAGTGATAAGCAGCCATAACTCTGGGAGGCAAGCTATTCCATTGACTGATTATTCTCTGTGTCAGAAAATTTATCCTTATTTCTAAGTTGGGTTTTTAACAAACTTCTGCCCAATATTTCTGGCCCTGCCCTCAGGTGCTTTGGAAAATAAGTCAATCCTGTCTTCCCTGTGACAGTCCTCAACTACTGGAAGACAATTATCATGTCCCCCTTAAACCTTCTCTAAAGGTATAGGCTAAATATACCCAGCTCCCTTAACCATTCATCATATGATTTCGGCTCCAGATCCTTTATCATTTTTTTTTGAATTTTTTTTATTATTATTTTAATTAAACAAAAACACAAAAAAAGAATCATCTGTCGATTGGTTACAAATACATTTCGTGCGTTTCTTCCACAATCCTATACTTCATTCAAATTGAATTGTACATTTTAAATCAAAAAAGAAAATTTATGTATTTTACTATCACTGTACATGTACCTACTCACCCTTATGAAAGACATGCTAGCACACCTCATTAAAGGGAAAAAATTTCAAAGCTGGATTTAAGGGAGGCTTATTACCGCATCAGAATTAAAGCGGGGGACGAATGGAAAATGGCATTTAAGACCCCTCTTGGATGCTACCAATTCAAAGTGCTCCCATTTGGGCTACAAGGGCCCCCTGCAGCGTTTATGCAATTAATACATGAAGTGCTACATGAGCATTTGCATAAGAGGGTCTTGGTTTATTTAGATGACATTTTGTTATATACAAAGACCAAAGCAGAACATGTAAAACTAGTCCGGGCTGTTCTGAACAAACTCTGCTCTGCAAAACTTTACGCTAAACTCTCTAAATGTGAATTCCACCCCCCAAAAATCAATTATTTAGGGTTCCGCATTTCACACCAGGGCATAGAAATGTACTCTTTAAAAGTGCAGTCGGTACTTGATTTGGAACCACCCAGAACATGTAAACAGTTACAAGGCTTCCTGGGGTTCGCCTACTTTTACCGCCAGTTTATCTCCGCTTTCGCCCAGATTGCTCTCCCCATCACCAAGCTTTTAAAAACGAAGGGGGAGGGTAACCCAAAACCGAAGCAGCCTTTGAACTGGACAATGGAATGCCAAGCGGCATTTGAAAAACTTAACCGGCTGTTTTCAGCAGGGCCAATCCTAAAGCACCTGGACACAGAGAAACCGTTCGTCATACAAGGAGATGCCAGCGATGTGGCTATAGGGGCGGTGCTGCTTCAGAAAAATGAGAAAGACCAATTACAACCATGCACTTACACATCCAAAAATTGAATGAATCTGAGCAAAGGTGGGCCATTTGGGAGAAAGAGGCTTATGCAGTTCGATGGGCCCTTTTAACCTGGAGACATTTCCTAGAGGGAAGTAAGATCCCTTTTGAAGTCTGGACGGATCATAAAAATTTAGAAACCTTAAAGGCCCCAATGAAACTCTCCCCAAAACAAGTACGATGGGCTCAGTACTTTAAACGGTTTGAATTTACACTCAGATATCTCCTGGGGTGGGGGGGTGGGGTGTCTGGCAGACGCACTATCCAGAAAACTGCAATACAATAGCACAAAGCCAGACCTAATGAAACCCATAGTACAAAACAATCAGCTAGCTGCGAAAGTATTCACCACATCCCAGGCAAAACAAGAAACATTGATGGACAATGACACCACTCAAAGTTTTAAACAAGCTTTGACCACCAATGAATGTTTTTTGAGCCACAAATCCAGCTGCCTGGTGAAAGATAACTTAGCTTGGGTGGGAGGGAAGTTGTATGTTCCAGCAAGCCAAGACTGCACAATGGCAAGGCGCCATGACTCAAGATTAGCTGGACACTTTAGTTTTGTGAAAACTTTACATCTAATTAAAAGACAATTTTGGTGGCCATCACTATAAAAGGACATAGAGAGCTATGTAATTAGCTGCCCTATTTGTGCAGCAGCTAAAAGACATCAAGGGAAAATCCCAGGACTCTTACAGAAGGTAGCTGAACCTTCAGCACCCTGGAGAGAGAGAGATTTCTATGGACTTTATTGTAGAACTGCCAGAAAGTGTGGAGAATTCTGTCATTTCGGTCGTAACAGACCTGTTTTCAAAACAGGCACACTTTATACCTTGCCAAACAATCCCAACTGCCAAAAGTCTAGCCAGGTTATTCCTGATAAACATTTATCATCTTCATGGAGCCCTGCAGAGAACCATCTCTGTCAGAGGGGGTCCAATTCACCTCAAAATTTTGGAGGGCATTTTTAAATTTGGCACCGCCCAGCGGTTGAACTTGTCATACCACGCCCAGACTAACAGGAATTATTAAAGATCTAGCTCTGTATTAGAACAATATCTAAGATGTTTTATTAAGTTTCAAAAGAATAACTGGACTAGACTTTTACTTTTTGCAGAAATGGCATTCAATAACTCTGTACACTCAAGCACTGGTTTTACCCCTTTTAGGGTAGCAACAGGCCAGGATTTCAGCCCCATGCCTGAACTACCCACAGAGGAGCCCACTATCCCCTCACTTAAAGAATGGACAGACACTTTATGAAACACATGGCCAGTAGTTAGATTGGCTTTAGAGGAAACTAGAGCGGCTTTTAAAATTCAAGATGACAAGAAAAGAATGGAACCCAAACCTTTCCATGTTGGAGACAGAGTATACTTATCTACAAAATTCCTGAAGTCACTGCAACCATCAAAGAAATTAGGGCCAAATTTCATTGGACCTTTCCCTATCACTAGAGTCATCAATGCAGCAACAGTAGAACTACTCCACTACTCTACTCCTTCCAAAGACTCTCAGGCAAGTCCACCCAGTATTTCCCATTAGTTTATTCAAAGGAGAGGTAATCTCACCACTCAGACCACCTGCACCTACCCCACCTGTTCCCATCAGGATAGGAGGTGGACAACACTTTGAAATCAAGGAAATCCTTGACTCCAGGAAGGGAGGAAAATCCAAGCATCTACCCTCATCCCAAAATGAATGGGTAGTTAAACACCAGGTTAGGGCCCCTAACTTACTGGAAAAAAAATCACTCCCAATATCCTGACAAACCTTGTTAAAATACTATGATGGAATTTTTCCCCCTATCTTTTCACAGGTGGATCCCTCCTTTTTCTAAGGACGGCAGCATGCCAGGTCCCTAAAAGTGGTACTGCCATTCAATTGGGAGGAGGGGGGCCTTGGAGTCGATTTATTAGCAGTGCCTGGGACAACTGATATTTTACAACTGGTTTCCTGGCACCAAAGTGCCTTGAGATCTCCTCACCTTTTGGGGGAATGTTTATGATGGCCATGGGAATGTATGTTTATTTGGCTCTCAGGGCAGTTGATATAGGAAACATCTGTGTATTGGCTAAACTCTGCATTCTAACTAATGGGAGGGGTCTCTACTGCTTTAATTCTACTTGCATTGCCTAAGATGTTGCTTTGAAGTTAATGGTTTCCTTTCTACTTAATAAAAGGTTCCTTTTGAAATACTCAGTTTCAAGAGTCTTCACTTTCTTACGTTAGGAGAGGCAATCCTTACACTATCACTTCCTCTGATCTTAATGCTATCCCTCTGTTGATGCACCCCAAGCCTGAATGGCTTTTTTGGCAGCTGCAGCACATTGGTACTTCATACTTAAACAGTGATCCACTAGGACACCTAAATCCCTCTCACAGTTACTACTCTGGAGCCAGGTAGCCCTTATTCTGTACCTACAGCATGTATGGTTTTTCCTGCTTAAGTGCAGGACTTTATTTCTCTCCTCACTGAATTGTATTTTATTAGGTAATGTATTTTTTGGAGTATAAGAGGCACCTTTTTCCCTCAAAAGAGAGGCTGAAAATCTGGCTGCGTCTTATACACTGAATACAGCATTTTTTTTGCCTCACGAAGCCCCCCCCCCCTTCACCAAAATAGCCATGCATAGCCTTCGGGAGGCTTTCAGAGAGCTCCTGGGGGCTGGGGAGGGCAGAAATCAGTAAAAAATGGGCCATTTTTTGCTCAATTTTGCCTCCCCCACCAGCTCCCAGGAGCACTCTAAGCCTCCTCTAAAGGCTACGCATGCAATTTTTTTGACAAAACACGGGCCCATTTTCGTGAAAAACTGGCCATTTTGGGGAGGTTTGCAGAGTGCAAAAACTTTTTTTTTTAATTTGCCTCTTCAAAACCTTGGTGCGTCTTATACTCCCAAAAATACGGTAGATCCCAGTGTTCAAGTCTATGAAGATCCTTCTGGATTTTGAGCCTATATTCCAAAGAGCTGGCTGTTTCCCCCAGCTTGGTGTCATCGGCAAATTTGATGACTTTCCCTTCTAGCCCCTCATCTAAATTGTTTATGAAGATGTTGAAGACTACTGGGGGTAAAACAGAACCTTGGGGTACTTCACTGCGTATTTTCCTCCATGTAGATGTAATTCCATTGAGGATTACATATTGAGTGCCTCAGCCAGTTACGATTAAGAGGAATAAAATCACTTTCATAAAATCTAGAAATCTGAGATACTAACCAGATTAAAAGTGCTAAACATCAAAACTCACTACTATTATCTCTGCTATCCAAATAATTCCATAATAATCTGGATTAGCCTAATTATCCTAAGAAACACAAGAGTTTTGAAACATGCCTTGTAACTTCTTTCTTCCTTACCCATCATGACGTTGCTAACAAATCTTCTCACAAGACCAGGCTTCTTGTTTCCTGCGAGGTATGCAATTTGTCAGTAGTGACCTAAAAACAAACGTAACACAAGACCAATACTTATTTTGAGAGACCATGCCAAATTGTATATGTCATTGCCCAAACCATTAGCTCTAAAATGCTTAGGCAAAACAAATTTTCTCGCAGAACTATTCATTTTGATGCTGATATCACCTGTGGGAAGCCCAGTTCAGCAGCTGTCTAGCTCATGGTTCCTCAAACTATGGCCCGTGGGCCGGATATGGCCCACTGAAGCCATTAATCCGGCCAGCGCGTGTCTGCCCTGCCCACAAGGCCCCACCCACTCGCTGGCCTTCACCGTTCAGCTGAGCACAGGGCATAAGCTGGAAGGGGAAGGTAAAGTAGAGAGCTACTGGATGCAGGGGAAAGGGGGGGAGGGAGGCAGAAGGCTTCTGGGGGCCGGGAAGGCCAAAAAGGCCCAGCACTGCAGCCTGTGTGGCTTCCCTTTCACTGGGACCACCCCCGCCCACCCCACGTGGGAAAGCCACAGCTGGCAGCATTGCCAAACTCTGGAACAAGATGGGAATGAGAAGGAGGCAGGCAGATTTCTTTTGTTAATTTGCCCATTTCGGCACAGTCCATATCCTTTCTTATTATTTCATCTTCGCTTGGCATTAATGTATTTTTCCATTTCTGAGCGAAGGCAATCCTTGCCACCGTAATTATGTGTAAAATTAAATACTGGATTTCTTTTTTATATTTCACAGTCATTATTCCTAGTAGAAAAACTTCTGGTTTCCAATCTATTTTGACTCCTGTTATTGACTCTAGCCAATTTTAAAAACTTTTCCAATACTTTTTAGCCTCCTCACACGTCCACTATACGTGATAATATGTTCTGTGTGTTGATTCACATTTCCAACATTTTGGGGAGGTGTTTGCTGAGATTTTTGCTAACCTTAGTGGTGCCAGGTGTCATCTGTAAAACATTTTGTACTGGTTTTCCTTGTATGCAACCGATAATGTCATTTTTAAATTTCTCTCCCAAATTTTTTCCCATTTATCTAATTCAATATTGTAACCAAAATTCTGTGCCCATTTTACCATTTGTTCTTTCACAATTTCTTCGTCCATTTCATACTCCAGGAGAAATTTATATATTCTCCCTATCATCTTTTTTCAGAGGTTTGGATTATCTAATTCGTATGGTTCCATTTCGATGCCATATAATTTAGTATCATTATTGTGTTTAGTTTTGATTTGCAAGTAGGTTAGCCAGTCAACTTTCATGTTTTATTCTGCCAATTCTTCAATTGTTTTTAAATTTCCCTGGCCATTAATTAAGTCTCTGTATCTTAACACTTTATTCATATCTGTAAAATTTGGGTGTGTTTTCTTTCTGTCGGGGATAGCCAATTCAGGATTTTCACATAATGGGTTTTTTAAATATTTTGAGTCAGTTTTGCAATAACACATTTCTAATTAGATATTTTTGAAAGTATTTGTGCGTTTTATTTTTATCATCCCAAAAGAACGTATGCCAACCTGCTTGCAGATCATGGCCTTCTAAAGTCAAGATTCTTTTATTCTTTAACTCTATCTAGTTTCCTCATCATCTTCTAATTGGTATATCATCCTTTTTTCTCTTTCATTTTTCAATCTGTATGCCAGCCATCATCCAGATTTGTTGGCTTGTTCGAAGTAATTTTGTTTGGCCGCTTTAATTTTCTGTGCTAATTCTTTTTGAGTTATTAAGTTAATCTTATGTTTTACCAGCTCTCTTTTTTTTTAAATTTTATTCTTTGGGTCTTTCTGTAATTCGGCTTCGGCTTCCCTAAGTTCTTTTTGCATACGTTCTTGTTGCTCTTTTTGTTTTCTGATTTTTCTCGCAACGTAAGCGATTGTGAAGCCTCTTATGTATGCTTTCCTGGTGTCCTAGAGATTTTGAATTCAGGGGTCTTCTTTTTTATTTATTCTAAAAAATAGTTTTAATTCTTTCTCCAGCATTTGAGTGTATTCTATTTCGTCTACGATATTTGAGTTCATCATCCATCTTTTTCTTCTTTTTTAGCCTTTCCATCTTAATTTTATTGGGTTATGATCGGCCCACTCGTTTGTTTCAATTTCAATTTCCTCTAATTGATTACATAGTCCAGATGATATCCAGGCCATGTCAATTCTCAATAAGGACTGGTGGGGGTTCGAATAAAAGATATATTGCTTTCATGTTTTGTGCCTTTCTCTCCAAATATCATGTAGTTTATATTCCATTGCCATCTCAAAAAAGGATTTAGGTAATGATTTTTTTTAGCTTATTATTTCTTTTACTTTCATAGTCCATCTCTTTATCCATTATTGCATTATAATCCCCAATTAAGCAAATATTTTCATATTCTAATTCATTTATTTTGTGTAATTTCCTATAGAATTCCTCTTGTTTCTGATTTGGTGCATATATCACTATTAATATCGGTTTTTCTGTTGTCTCTAATTCAATAATTAGAATCCTGCCTTCTTTATCAGAGTCGACTTCTTTGGAGTTTATGTTTTCCTTTATATAGGTTGCTATCCCTCTTTTTTTTTATCTGCCAGTGCCATATATAATTTCCCTAATTTTTTGTTTTCCAGTAAATTAATGTTCCCTTTCAATGTGCACTTCCTGTATGCCGGTTATGCTGCCTTCAGTTTCCTAAGTTTGTTAAACATCTGCGCTCTTTTCTTTGGTGCGTTCAATCCATTCAAGTTTACTGAGATAATTGTTATTTCCTGGTCCATCTTTAGATGGGGTGTTTTTTATTACTTCTGGTTTGTATCTGAGTTTTCCCTCTCGCGCCTTCCCTTTCTGCTCTCTCTCTCTCTCTTGCTTCTGTCCTTCTTTCCTGTTTCTTTCTTTGCCTTCTGCTGTTTCTTCTTCTTGACTTCTACTTTCTAGGTCCTCTTTACTTCCTTGATCTTCTTCCCTTGTAAAGTATTTTTCGTAAAATTTTTGCGCTTCTTCTATATTCTCTATTTTATATCTTTTTCCTTGCCAAGAGACCAATATCCCTTCTGGTACCAACCATCTGTACATTCTTGTGTTTTTATTTAACTGATTAGTTGGTTAATTGGTACCAGCTACCCATTAGTTGCAGTCTTAATTGGTGCACTTCTCAGCCTGGTTTACTGTGTGGTCTTCTGAAACATTTGATCAGGAGTTATTTTGAAGGAAATCCTGTTTTATTCTTTTTTTAATGGCCTATTTTCAGAAGCCTGAAGCTGCTGTTGTACTGAAATTAG